>NC_056749.1:62355485-62525485 GCF_019279795.1 Protopterus annectens | reverse complement strand
AATCTCTGCTACCAGTCTACCCAACAGTAAGCTCCACTGGATGACGTTTCCCAATCTCTGCTACCAGTCTACCCAACAGTAAGCTCCACTGGATGAAGTTTTCCAATCTCTGCTACCAGTCTACCCAACAGTAAGCTCCACTGGATGAAGTTTTCCAATCTCTGCTACCAGTCTACCCAACAGTAAGCTCCACTGGATGAAGTTTTCCAATCTCTGCTACCAGTCTACCCAACAGTAACTCCACTGGATGAAGTTTCCCAATCTCTGCTACCAGTCTACCCAACAGTAACTCCACTGGATGAAGTTTTCCAATCTCTGCTACCAGTCTACCCAACAGTAACTCCACTGGATGAGGTTTTCCAATCTCTGCTACCAGTCTACCCAACAGTAACTCCACTGGATGAAGTTTCCCAATCTCTGCTACCAGTCTACCCAACAGTAACTCCACTGGATGAAGTTTCCCAATCTCTGCTACCAGTCTACCCAACAGTAAGCTCGACTGGATGAAGTTTCCCAATCTCTGCTACCAGTCTACCCAACAGTAAGCTCGACTGGATGAAGTTTCCCAATCTCTGCTACCAGTCTACCCAACAGTAAGCTCCACTGGATGAAGTTTTCCAATCTCTGCTACCAGTCTACCCAACACTAAACTCCACTGGATGAAGTTTCCCAATCTCTGCTACCAGTCTACCCAACAATAAGCTCCACTGGATGAAGTTTCCCAATCTCTGCTACCAGTGTACCCAACAGTAAGCTCGACTGGATGAAGTTTCCCAATCTCTGCTACCAGTGTACCCAACAGTAAGCTCCACTGGATGAAGTTTCCCAATCTCTGCTACCAGTCTACCAACAGTAACTCCACTGGATGAAGTTTCCCAATCTCTGCTACCAGTCTACCCAACAGTAACTCCACTGGATGAAGTTTCCCAATCTCTGCTACCAGTCTACCCAACAGTAACTCCACTGGATGAAGTTTCCCAATCTCTGCTACCAGTCTACCCAACAGTAAGCTCGACTGGATGAAGTTTCCCAATCTCTGCTACCAGTGTACCCAACAGTAAGCTCCACTGGATGAAGTTTCCCAATCTCTGCTACCAGTCTACCAACAGTAACTCCACTGGATGAAGTTTCCCAATCTCTGCTACCAGTCTACCAACAGTAACTCCACTGGATGAAGTTTCCCAATCTCTGCTACCAGTCTACCCAACAGTAACTCCACTGGATGAAGTTTCCCAATCTCTGCTACCAGTCTACCCAACAGTAACTCCACTGGATGAAGTTTCCCAATCTCTGCTACCAGTCTACCCAACAGTAACTCCACTGGATGACGTTTTCCAATCTCTGCTACCAACAGTAACTCCACTGGATGAAGTTTCCCAATCTCTGCTACCAACAGTAACTCCACTGGATGAAGTTTCTCAATCTCTCACAATTTAGTGAAACAGAAATGGCGCACAAAATCCCATTGCTTTCTAAAAATAAGTATCTGGTCTGCACATCTGACAAAGCTGCCAAAGAGAAAAATATTAAAAAACGAGTACACCAAGTGTTTCTGGAAAATTAGTTCTTACTATCTCAGGCAGAAGAGAAGCAGGTTTATCCCACAAAGCGGTGGAGGTCAGAAGACAGGTTTAAGATTCAAGTTGCTATATTTTTTCTGGCAGATCAGATAATTTTCTGTGCAAAACATACCATAGATAAACTAAAAATTTAGCCAGCAAGCTGAAGGAGACTTTACCTCTCAATCATCTGGGAATAAGAAAGTCCATACACAGACTGTCAGTGAAACCTTTTACACTGTTCAAGGGAGAATTCCCGAGCAACAGAAAAAAGCACAGTAGCCAACAAGAAAAATGAAATTACCTTGGACTTGAACCAGAGACTGGCGTTGGGAGGTCAAGATGATCAGCAAAAAGACCAGCAACAAAGAGAAATTAGTAAATAAATGAACGGGAAGTGTGAGCATCAGTCCCACCAGATGTACTTTACACATGGGATCTGTGCTTCTCCAAGAAGTGCATGAAAAACACTAAGTTTGTTGACTTTTAAACTTGGGGGACAGCTGGGAAGCTTAAAGTACACTTATGTAATTAATGTTTAGAAGAAGGCCAACTGAATGCAATACATAACTGTAAGCAAAGCAGCTTCTGTTTTCACTAATATTTGTACAAATCTTTCCTGATGTAAACTTCATATAACTTTGGAAAGTAGTACTTCTTAGTATGCAGTCGGGGGGGGGGTCCCCATTTGCTGCCATGACAGCTTTTTATGTTAATGATATTAAAGAAAGAAACCACTTTTCCCTTTGTTGCAATGTATCCAGACTTTACACTGCCAAACCACAGGATACAGCTTCAAATTAGAGAAAAGAAGAAATGTGTTTATGCAAAGGGCAGGTGGATTAATCAGCAACACTGCAGATGGGTTAACAAAGAAATGAAAATAAGCCAACGGGGAGAGAAGCAGTTGTGGAGGGACTAGCTGCACAAGAGTGGACATGACAGCCAATCTGCCTTTTCTGATTGTATGTTCATACAAATGCAATATTAGCCAATAATGCACAAACAGTATAAGATGTCACTACAATAAACCGCCTTAGCTACTACTCTTCTTATTAAGGGTTTTCACTTACCAAAGTGATCCTCATGTAAATTCCAGCAGCAGTTCAAAGACTCAGGTGCTGTATGCTGCCAGCAACTTCTAAGGAGTGGTAGCCTGGAAACTGTCCTCAATGACGCCTGTGGTTTGACATCTTGTACAGGCAGCCACGGTGCACGACAGCCAAAACGTAAAAAACTGCGACTCCACATACTGCCTAAACAGAAAAATGAAAAAAACTGTATATACACTCTACAACTAATGGTCACTTCAGCGCTGTTAATACTGTGCAGTACACGCTACCTTTGTATAACTACCTCTGCAACCTAAAATATTCTCAAGGCAACAAACCAAAATGAGGGCTTCACATATACTGCATGAAAAAGTGCAGCTGGAGGAAATACTGACCAAAGCAGTGCAGCTGGAGGACATACTGACCAAAGCAGTGCAAAGGAAACACACAGGTGTCTATCTGCCACTACCAGTTGCTGACCGACTTAGTCTAGAATTCATACTACGTAATTTGGTGTAATTCAAACACCAGGTTTCAAATTTTACCTGCACTTTGCTTATTGAGCAAAATGTCCCAACACCCAGACAGACAACTGCAATATATGTACCACAACAGTTCTTTACCTTGGCAGCAACACCATCATTAACAGAGTGTCCATGGACAACACTATATCCAACAAATGTAAAGGAAGTACAAGCTTGTCTCACCTTCATGTACCAAATAATTATGTTGCATTCAGTAATTAACAGAAAAAACAAAATCATTAACTATTACTGACCACCAAAAATACTCATCATCAACCCCTTCCCTTCCCATTATAGGGTCTGTGTGCTGTCTCATTTGTCACCCTCTCTCTCTCAATTCAGTGTTACTTACCAACCTTCAACAGACATGCCTGAATTGCTGCAGCTCTTCTCTCACACAATCAATCCATCTTGTTGCTGGATGCCCACATTTCCTCTTGCCTTCTTCCTACCTATCCCAAATCATCTTCACCAGATTGTCTTCTGCTTTTCCACACATGTGCCCGAACTCCAGTAACCTGTTCTTTTTGATGTTCTCTGTAACTGGAGCTATATGGGCTTCTTCTCTGCCCTTATTTCCTCCTCTGTCTGACAATGTGATCCTACCACTTGTCTTAGGCACTTAATTTCTACCACCACTAGTTTCCTCAACTGCTCTGCCTTCACTGCCTACTTTCTGGCATCATACAGTGGTACTGGTCACACCACTGTTTTATACACCTTACTTTTTTGCCTCTTTGGCATTCTTCTGTCACAAAATACCCCTGATACTCTGTGCCCGTTGGCTGCAGCCCTTCAGATTCTAGCTTTGACCTCCTCATTCAGACTTCCCTTCTCCTCAACCACCCCTCCCAGACCATTAAAACAGTTAATCTGTTCCACTATTTTCCCTTCTATCTCAATATTCAGCGTCTTCTAATTTCCCCCACTTGCTGCCATGTAAATTGTCTTCTCTATACTCCATTTCATCCCATGTGCCTTCGGTTTTGCATATAATTTGATGAAGCTCCTAGTCAGTATCAGCTTGTATCATTCTGCATACAGGATCTTTGTTGGTCAGTCCCCTTCAACCTGTTTACTATTGCAATTCATCACCAGTATTAGCAGCAGTGGGCTCAGAGCCAAACCCTGATGTACACCCACCCACACTGCTACAGTTCGAACACTGTTCGTATTTTTATCTTTGGGTCCTTGGATATAGCCTGTGCTAATTCTATTATCAATGTTTGTGGGATTTTGAACCATCACAGGATTGCCTAAATCAACTTTCTTGGGACCTTATCATATACTTTTTAACAAGTCTAGGAATCCTAAGTTAATACTCACTAAACCACAAGTAGTACATTTTCAAATCATAGGCTCTAAGTGATTATATCAACCACTATCCCACTGTCATCCTGTCACAGTTTTATCACTCTCTCTCCTCATCTATACAAAACTAATACTCCTTAAGAGAGTCCAAATAGCCCCAATCTTTTCATAAGTTCATAGGTTCATACTAGGCTATCTGCCCTAGGGCATTTATAAGCCTAGCCAGAGTGTGTTTGGCTTTCGCCACCCATTTTAAATTAATTTTGCTATGCCCTTTTTCGAGGTTAGTATACTGTGCCTCTGTCTAACAGTGACACAGAAGTGATACCCGGGGTAAACCTACGATCTCCCATCCACTCATCAAGATTCCTCTTGAAGAGAGTCAGTGAGGGACTCTGCCTAACCTGGACTGGGATTTTTATTCCAGAGTGAAGGGAGCCTCTGGGTTATGAATCTGTCCCTCCAGCATGTCCTATTTATTTCAGTGCTGAGGTTCAAGTCTCTCGAGCATGTAGCTCGATGGGATTTGGATTTTCTGAGGTGCAGCATGTCCATTAATTCCGGGTTGGACATGGCTTTATACGTCAGGCACAGATCGCCTTTGAGCAGGCGGTATGCCACTGAGTAGAGCTGGAGTTTCTTTAACCAGACAGCATATGGCATCTGCTTGAGCCCTTTGATCCTCTTGGTGAGGTACTTTTGGGGTCTTTTCAGTTGCTGCAGGTGTCTGGTAAGGTACATCCCAAAAGGGGCATTGTACTCAATTATGGGCCTGATGAGGGATGAGTAAAGAGGCATGATGACCTCCCCTGATCTAGATGTGAATCCCTTCATGATTAGGTAGGCTATATAAAATGTTTTTCTAACCACTTTGGCCACATGATTTTCCACTTTCCTAATTACTTCACTTCTCAATATTAAATTTAACATACATCCACAGTTGCTCTACTATGAACATTTCATACCACGTTACATTATCAACTACTTTCACACCTCTCTAATATTTCCATAGTTAAGCTAACACTTTACTATTATTTTAATTGCTAGACATTGCAGATCATTTTACAGTATTTTCGCAAGGTTACATCCCTTACTACTACATACAAGCCTGTGCCCATTTGAAATGAATTATCAACACTTGATACACCCATGTAAGCTGTGTACATGCCCTGCTCCTAAATGATACTTATGCAAACTATTAGAACCATTTTTTCTTCTCATACATGTACACATATCTGTATTTTGTATTCCTCCTAATACCATGTAACCATATTTTATGTATGTCAAAACTGGTGTTAAATGTGGAGCTTTTCTCCCCAGACCGCTGCTAAAAATGGTTTTATCCCCGTCGGACTTTCCCAATAAATATATAAATAGCTGAACTCTGCTCATCTCAATCTCCGTCTCCATTATCTATCTAACTGCAAACATTAGGTCAGTTGTTTTCATCTCCCATCTTACATCATTCTGCTGGTTTTGAATTCAGTGCAATTTCAGTGAGGTAATGGTACTCCCACTCCCAATGCAATGCTTCTGTCTGCATAAACATTGGCTGCAGACTCTGCTGTGTTCACTAACTGCAGTCACCATCAGTTGGATGACTCCTCCCACAGTCATCATACAGCTCACTAACTGCAGTCACCATCAGTTGGATGACTCCTCCCACAGTCATCATACAGCTCACTAACTGCAGTCACCATCTGTTGGATGACTCCTTCCACAGTACTGGACCAGTGGTCAGTCCTAGAGTGTGGACATTTTGACTTTTGGAGCAACAGATGACTTTAGTCTTGAGAGATCCAAAATAGGTCTCCATGTGCCTTCCTTTCCAGGTACCAAAAGTCTTGACTAGAAGCCTTGGTTTTCTTTCCCTTTAGTACTCCCTGCTTCCGGAGATTATTTTGCAGGGATGAGACCAGGATTACCTGCTCTTTGCATGCAGGGGGGACACCTCTGAATAATGGTCTTCTTTGAAACTGAAGTATGTCGTCTTGTCTTATGAAGTTCAGGATCAACTTATCCCGGATGACAGCTACCCACGGACTTATGACTCATTTGTTCTAGATGATCTCGTATCATCCATGAAAGTAGTAGGGTAATTTGAGTTGGCTTTGGGAAGGAACTGAGTAGAGTCATGGTGTTTGCAAGGGTCTATATTAAAATCTCGAAGTCTGACAATATTGAATACGATATTGTCGACACAAGAATACCAAAAGTGCACTACATCGAATGTTTAAATGGAAAATCTCCACAGGAGGAGATTTCCATTTACTTCAATGTAGTGCGTTCTCAGAGTTGGTATATTTAAGTAGGGAGGGGGGGGGCAGGGGGGCTTGCCCCCATGCCTACACACTATTTAGTTTTTTTTTTTTAATTTAGTTTTTTTTTTTTGTGGTTTCGATGGTTTAAGACTTAGGTTCATAGATTAGTACTAAGCTAACTGCCCTTGCGAGCCATTTTAAGCCTAGCCAATTATCCCTTGTGAGACTCAAACCTTGCACCTTGTGTTTGTAAGGCAAACACCTTAACCATTAGGCCACCCTCCCCCATCTTTAGTGATTCAAAGTTGTAAACCTTCGAGATTATAATATAGACCCAGTTGCACTAGGGTCATGACACTTAAGGCCTCAAACATTCCCTTACACTTTGTTTGCCATTCTTCTCTATATCTGGACTTCTTTCCTTGTTGGGCTTGCTTATATCTAGCCTAAAATAACAGGCCAGGATCTGGAGGGGTAATTCTTGCTAAGTGTAGGTGTTTAGCTGTCCGACCAAGTGCATGGTCCTACCTTTTTCCTCCAGTCTCAAAGGCATCTTCTGCAAGGGATCTGAAAATGAGTTCCTTGTCCAAAGGCGCATTAAGGATCACTGCCTTCACATGATTTGTCAGAGGCAGAGTCCTCGGCAGTCAATGTCTCCACATAACTGAGCCTCTAAAGCTGATGCCCTGCATGATGACTTAACTGCATCATACCCACTTTCTACAGTGTCTTGCAACTTGGCTGATAATGTGATTATAGCATTTGCTACCTTTTTCAGTGACTCCCACTACTTTAGGGTTTATTCTATCTGGCACAGATTACTGGCAATTATTATATGGGTCTAGCATTTCAAAGATGGGCTTTTCACTCCTAAAGCGCACAAGAATTCTGCTCTCCGTCTTTTGGAATGGGGTTCCTGGACAGAGCAGAACAGGAATCCAGGGACTCCACAGCAGGAGCAGCCAAAAGGGTTCTCACAAAGGAACTTAAGGGAGTCTTGTATGTCCAATAAAACTAGCAAATCTTCCTATAAGCATGGGGTGGATCTGGCTATAAAGAAGCAGCAGTAATTGCACCCTGTTGGTTCAGGCAGGTCCATAACACCTTTGTATCTTAAAAAGGGGCTAACAATATTCTGTGGACTCCCACTGGAAGTTCAAAACAACAAATAAGTCATAAAAATAGCAAGAAAAGTGAGCACAAGCAGAGCTGGGGATCACAATGATGCAAAAAATACGTTCTTTTTCCACAAGCTGCTGTAGTGAAGCCGCTGTAGTGCAATGAGAACTTTTATTAAGCAAGATACACACAATCAGATAAGTGCTTTCATCTCTGCTGGTTCAGAGACTTCTTCAGACAAAGAAATAAAGATGAAACAACTCTTTTAAATAATAAATTACAGCTTATGCAACTAAACCAGCACCCCTAATTAGTGTTAAAACACGTATGAACTGAGTGTGCTGGTGGGTGTGTTTTAACACTAATTAGGGGTGCTGGTTTAGTTGCATAAGCTGTAATTTAGTATTTAAAGAGTTGTTTCATCCTTATTTCTTTGTCTGAAAAAGTCTCTGAACCAGCAGAGACGAAAGCACTTATCTGATTGTGTGCATCTTGCTTTATAAAAGTTTTCATTGTACTACAGCGGCTTGTGGAAAAAGAATGGAATTTTTACATCATTGTGATCCCCAGCTCTGCTTATGCTCACTTTTCTTCCCACTGGAAGTTCTCAATTTTTTGGAAAGAATTCACAAAAAAAATTCCTTTGGATATGAAGTAGAGAATAAGGTCTCTTCAATGTCCTGAATCATACACGTGAGGAGGTAAGTAAGACCGGTCCCACATAAACCAGCCCATTTGCTTGAAAATCTTGGGGTACCAGGATCCACTACAGGAGGAGGTTCTACCCTTGGGCCTCTTGAAATGTCAAGAACTTCCAAAGCTTAGACTTTATGAGCATCCTTAAGTCCTGAGCCAGTTGCAAGCTAGCAGGCACCACTCTGGCCTTCAATGGTTTATGCCTAAGTTTCTCATAATGATCCCCCTTTGGGGCCACAGTGGGAGTGGACAGCTAAGACATCCATCAAGTTTCCAGGAAGATCTTGACTAACTAGGATGAAGACAGAGATAATCCAGAAAGCTCGAGTCAGGTCTGGTGTCCCAATTGTGACCAAGAGTACAATGGATTAGTCCAGATAAAATCATTCTGGCTAGTAAATCTAGGAGACTCTCTCTCTTGGACACCATTCCTCTAGGAGGGAATAAGGACACTGTGTTGAAGTTTCAACTAGATTATTACATTAAGTAAGCAGATGAATGACTGCTCTTGTTCTAATACATTACAGTCAACAGGTCAGTTACTTACAGGCAGTTACAGACAATGGTGGGAGTGTCCTGGGGAGCTGACTGGAGGAATATCTGGAAGATGGGAAAACAAACAGTTGAACTGGTTGTAGACAGCAACACCCATACTCAACCAGAAGCTAATCTTCTAGCTGACAGATTTGGAGACACCCCCCCCCCCACTTGCCACCATTCCTCAGCCTATTATCCCAAGACAGCAGGTCATCTCGGTAATCTCCAAAGCCAAAAACATGGCATCAGTGGGACCAGAAACATCCCAGGTTGCCTTTTAAACAACTTAAAACATGACCTAGAAGTCCAACTTGGATCCCTGTTTAATCACAGCTGTTCCAGCAGAATGGAGGAAGCAACAGTAGTCCCTCTGCACAAAGGGGAACAAACAACCGACCCTGGGAATTACAGGCCCATAAGCTTGACTAGCTTCATCTGCAAGGCCATGGAAAGAATCATTATGGACTTTATTAACAAGGACGTGGGTAATCTCCAAACTCTTGACCCAACTGAGATCAGATTTGTTAAAGGTAGATCATGCCTGTTAAACATGGTTGGGTTCTTTGAGAAATCACTGAGGCCCTGACAAGGGAAGGACAGTGCATACTGCCTATCTTGACCTAGGCAAGGCATCTGACGCAATCCCCCATTCAAGTATTACAGAGAAACTCTTCCAATTGGGAATTAACCCCTACATTACCAGATGACATACTGTCAAAAGTGGGTGCCTTCACCTCTAGCAAAAGACCAGTCATCAGTGGTGTACCACAGGGTTCTGTGCAGGGCCCCTTACTGTTCAGAATTTATTTCTCAGAAGTTCAGGCAAACTTATATGGCCTGTGGCTGACCAAGTTCACTGATGATTGTAAAATGTGAGCCAACAGTGAGTCCCCCAATGATGTTAATATACTGGAAACAAGGTTAATGCAGAAAAATGATTGGTGCCAAAGCTACATAATAAAGCTAAATGCAAAATAATGCATTATTCACTTTGGGAAAGCTGACATCCCTAATTACATTATACACAGCACCCCCCCCAAAAGTGTAGACCCAGTAGTACGTGATCTGGGCACTCAAGTTTGTAGCAATCTGAACTTTGACCACCATGTATCCACAGTAGTAAGGAAATCATTCTATGTGGCGCATCTTATAAACAAATGTATCATGTCTAGATCTAACAATGTTATAATTCCATTATACCCCCATCAGACCAGTAATTGACTACAATGCTCCCTTTTGCATGTACCTCACCAGACACCTGCAACAAATGGAGAGACCACAGAGGCTTCTCACCAAGAAATGACAGGGTACAAAAAATAAGTCTTGCACGGAATGATTGAAAGCCCTGCCACTGAATTCTCCTACAGGTTACTAAGGTGTGACCTGTGCCTGGCTTACAGAACAGTCTTTGACCCATCCCTGATGAAAATGCTGCACATTTGTAAATTAAACTGTAGGATGGTCACTCACTCCAGGGATCTTAACCTAGTCTCTGACATGAACAGGTCATGCTGGAGGGATGATGCATTTTCCAGAGCCTGTCACTTCTCTGGAACAAACTTCCAATTCACATGAAACAGAGCCCCCTCCCTGACCCTCTTTTAAATGCAACCTAGATCAATGGATGGGTGACTGTAAATTCACTCCTGGGGTGGTGCCCATTTCCCTCCTGGAGAGAGGAAGTCAATATTAACTACCATAGACCCTTTCCTCTGCAAACCTCACTCACCTAACCACCAACTGGGGCAAATTGGGATAAATATGGCTAGGCTTGTAAGGGCTCTAAGGCTGTTAACCTAGTAACCTCCTATGAACTTAGATGTCTGGTTGGGGCGGTCAAGAGGTAGTCCAAGTATGGAAACAAAAGAAATCCCAGCAGCCGCAGGTAAGCTGCTATCACCACTATGCATCTGGCAAACACCCTGGGGGCTATGGTGAGACCAAAGGTAGAGCTTCCAGTTGGAAGTGCAGGTGTCTTCTGGAGCACTGAAAATCTACTGAGCACATCCAATCATCCTTTCCCATCAGAGGCAAAATGGACTGAACCATGACCATCTGGAACTTTGAATATTTTGCATGTTGGTTTAGTCTGCTGAGATCCAGGACTGGTCTCAAGTCCCCTGTCATTTTTGGCACTAAAAGAATCTTGATCAAATTCCAGGTGCTTACTGGTTTGGGGGGACGTTTTGGATGACTCTTTCTTCTAGCAGCTTTTCTGTTACCGAGGCTGCTGCCTCCCTCAGATTAGGTGGTACATCATGGATCTTTTTTTGTTTTTGTTAGAGGATCTTTGGATAATGGTATGAAATAGAAGTTATGTACTTACCATAACTTGGTGGTATCCGTATTGTCCAATTTCATTATGCATCACGAATGGGTCTTCAGCTCCGTCTTCAGATCCAAGCTGGCCATTTCTCAGACATACGATTCGAGCTTCAAATTCCTGTCTCCCCCATGATTCCTCACTCCTCCTCAAACCCTCAGCTCAAGTTTGCTGCCCCTACCTCAAGATTGTTATCTCACAATTAATAGAAATACTGAAAAAATGATCTACTGGAGTCCAAACTAGGAACCAGTGGGTTCCGTAATCCTCTAGATCAATCTCAGCTGCACAAGGAAGGGGGAAGAAGGGTGGAAAACGATGCATAATGAAGCTGGACAACACAAATACCAAGTTGTGGTAAGTACATAACTTCTGTTATTTCATACCATTTTCCAAAATTCCTCTAACAAAAACAAAAAAGATCCCCGATGTACCACCTAATCAGAGGGAGGCAGCAGCCTTGGTAACAGAAAAGCTGCTAGAAGAAAGAGTTATGTACTTAATGGACTTCTATGCATCATGAATGGGTCAGAGTCCCCAGCTACATAAACCCTGCAAGGACCTCAAGGAATTATATGCCTGAGCACTGCAGAACCAAAGGATGCTCCATTTCTGGAAATGATGTCAAAGTTGTCGTGAGACACAAACATATGGGCTGTGGACCAAGTAGCTACAGCACAGATTTCATCAATTGAAGTTCTAGAGAAGAAAGCTGAAGAGGTCGACATTGATCTGTTGGAGTGGGCTCTAACTGGACAGGGAAGTTGTTAGCCTTGCTGAGAGTAAACTGTGGAAATACATTCTGTAATTCATTTTGTTAAAAGTAAGTAATCTTAGAGAGACAATCTGTCCCAACCTGTTAGGTGAAAAGGCAATGAACAACTACTCTGACTTTCTATGAGGTCTAGTCTTATGTAGGCAGAAATGTAACTGTGTGTGAGCATCCAAAGAATGTAACATGTACTCACCTGTATTGGAGCAACTGGGAAAGTACACAGGTAAATGAATGGTCTGATTCATGTTGCCTCCAAAGTGACCTTTGGAAAGAAGGAAGGATTCATCCTGAGTGAAAATCTATCCTTGAAAAAGGTTATGTGCAGAGATTGAGAAGACAAAGCTTGCAATTCTGAAACTCTTCTGTCTGACATAATAGCCACAAGAAAATTCATCTTCCATGACAAATACTTCAACTCGCAAGAACCAGCAGGTTCAAAGGGTTTCTGGGTGAGACTTTGCAGTACTAAAATAGTAAGACCCCAAGGGGGAGAAGGATCCTTGATTGAAGGTCTTAGGTGAAAAACGTCTTTTAAGAATGCCTGACAGAGTTTGGAAGAAGAAAGGGTAGAGGGAAAGTCAACTCCCTTCCCAATGTGGAAATAGTGATATCAGCAAGTTGTCTCTTTACAGTAGAAAAACTAGCTCCCTCATGGAACAGAGAACTCAAAAACATAAAAACATCTGAAACTGAGGCTGAAAAGGGGTCTGTATTCCTGTGTGAAGCCCAGATGGAAAACCTCTTCCATTTGCTACAATAAACATTTTTAGTGGAGGGCTTTTGAGAAGCAAGAATAAGGTCATGGACACGAGAGGGAAGCCTGGAATTTAGAAATATTACTGGATCTGTTGTTCTGTCAGATGTGAAATGAGATCCTGTCTGGGATCCAGTATCCATGGAGAATATTTGCTGTGAGACCGCAGAAAGGGGAACCACACCTGATGAGGGCAATGAGGATAAGATTGGTCTTCAACTTGCTGGCTTTATGTAGAACCCTGGGTATCAGGGGAATCGGAGGATAAGCGTAAAGGAGACCCAGAGGCAATCAACTAGAGCATCCCTGGGTGCCTCCCATGCAGGGGGCATCAGAGCGAAGTACCTGCTGCGCTTGTTGTTTAGGGAGGAGGCAAATAGATCACAGCAAGGTTAGCCCCAACAGCTGAAGATCTCGTTCGTTACTGACTGATTCAGGGACCACTAGTGAGGACTCTATATGGACCTGCTCAAGGCCTGACAGCAGGATAACCCAAGTGTAATGACTGCAGCAGTGAAACACGATGAACAACATTGTATTCTCCCAGAATGTGAGTTGCAAAGAAAAAAGTGGTTCAAAGAAATCACCCATTCCCGGACTCTCATGGCCTCTCTGCAGAGCAGGCAAGATCGGGTTCACCCCTGCTTGTTGATGTACCATACCACTGACATGTTGTCCGTCAAGACTGCAATAGTCCCCAGAGGGAGGCAGTCCTGAAAGGCTTGCAGCATGAGGAGTTCCACCCTCATCTTCAGGACGTTTACGTGCAATTTGGTCTTTGAAGGGGACCACATGCCTTGGACCATCCTTCCCTGAAAATGCCACCCACCCTAACAGGGAAGTGTCTGTGGTCACCGTGGCCAAAGGAGGGAGAAGAACAAAAGGCCTCCCTAGATGATTGTGAGATCTACCATTGCAGGTGATGTTTGCCAATCGGAGTAAGTTTGACTGGGGTTGATAACGGGTGACACCGTATGGACCACTGAACCGCCATAGTCCACTGGAGAACTCATATGAAGAACCTGGCTTAGAGGCACCAGAAATATGGCAGCAGACATGGAGCCTAGGCTATGAGAACTAGCCGAGCTGAAGGAGATGGCGTGTCTAGAAGGCACTGTACCTGCCACCTGAGAGACTATATCCTCTGTAAGGGGACAGCTGCAATTTGAGTTACCGTGTTCAACTAAGTCCTGATAAATTCAATGTCCTGGACTGGGACCATCTTGGATTTTGCCATGTTCACTGTGATTCCCAGGAGACAAAACAAGCGCAACATCATCGAAATCACCCAGGGTACTTGATGGCTTGTGGGTGCTGTTAGGAGCCAATTATCTAAGCAGGGGAACACCTGGAATCCTTGCAGACAGATGCGTTGCGACTAATGCCATGCACTTGGTGAACACCCGGGGCAGTGCTGAGACCAAAGGGCAGTGCCCTGAAGTGATAATGATCGGCCCCCAGCCAGAAGCGTAGATATCTCCTGGAACATCTGTCCATTTTGATATGGTAGCACGCATCCTGGAAATCTACCAAGCACATCGAGTCATCCTTGCGCATGAGCAGTAGAGTGGACTGTAGTGTAACCATGTGAAACTTCGTCTTCTTGACAAACAGATTCAAACTGCTTAGATCCAGGATGGGTTGAAGGACCCCGGTCTTCTTTGGCACCAAAAATTGAGCAAGTTTTGCATCCTCCTTGTTCAGCTGGGACCCGCTGGATAACTTTTTTTGTCTAGAAGTTTTTGCACTTCTAAAAGGGCATTCTCCCTCTGACTCAGTGGCACGTCAGGGAGACACTCCCTTGTGTGGGAAGGAGGAAGGGAAAAGGGAATATGGTAGCCTCTCTTGTTACATCCAAACGTTGTTTGTTATATCTGTCCAGGCTACTAGGTGCAAGGATAGTCTGCCCCCGACTGCCTCCACTGTATGGCAGTCGGGCAGCACTTCAGGAGTGCTGAAAGGGCTGGTCAGAGAAGAGTTCCCTGAAGCCCTGGTTTTGTGAACCCCCTCTGCCTCTGGGGCGTCGTCTACCATTAAATCCTCTCCCTCTGCCCCTGCAACAGGATTCGTCCTGTAAATCAGGGAAGGCCCCTTAGGATTTGTGGAACCACATCATCTTCCCGCTCCATTGGTTCCTGGAAAAGATCCACTGAGGGGAAGAAAATTTGCCGCCCTGTTCGCTGCAGTAAGACAGTCGCCTTAACTGACAGTCTGAACAAAGAGAAACCATCAAAAGGGGTGTTAATGAACGACGCTTTGAAGGGGTCCGCAAACCTGCACACTCTCATCCAGGCATGACGTCTGAGGGCTATGCCCGAGTCAACCACTCAAGAGGTTCCCTCTGCCACGTGGGAGATTAGCCTCATAGAGGAGATAGCCATAGTATTCAGCTGTGTGGAAATCTTTTTGAAGTTTTCTTCTGACAGCGACTGCACCAGAGATGTGAAAAGTTCCTTCACCAGGTCTCTCTGGAGGCGAGTGAAATGTGCCAGATAATTCTAAGTTCTCAGCGAAAACGCTTCCTATGTCCCATGTCTGTCCATGGCCAGAGACTCTTTATTTGGGGGTAGACAGTAGAGCTCTGTAAGGAGAGTTCCTTCTTGATGGCTGCCAACACCACAATGGCATCAACTGGGGCACCTTTACTCTGGTACTTATCCACACACATTTTGGGATTGGTTCTATGGCGTTAGGCTCCTTCCAAGCCTGCCGGGCGATAAGGTCAACAAGTTGGTCTGCTGGTAGGGTCATCCAGGATGCAGATATTTCCATCCCGAACACCTCCACCATTTTGTTTTACAATTTCTAAGACATCTCCAAAGAACGAAAACAAGCAAAAACTAAAATCAGATTATTCTGATGAAGTCCTGTCTATCTAGGATGAAAGCGCTTAATCTATTTCAATAAAATGGGTTAGCAATGGACGGCGGTCACTTTTTTTTTTTTTTTTTTTTTTTTTAGTTTTTATATCTCCAAAGGAGATATCAGGTGGAGGTCAGGGGATCCTTCCCCTTCATCAAAGCCAATATCCTCTGTTAAAGACTCCAATGCTTCTGGGGGACCTCCTCTGTGGGGGTACTTGCGGGAGGACACGGTAGACAGGGGAACCTCTCTTGCTGAGGGGTTGGCTGGAGGCTCTCCGAGAGGGGGGGTGACCATGGATCAGATGGGCAGGAGCTAAGCTTCGATCCACAGATGATTGGGAAGGGCCTGGTGAAGAAAGGATCGGGTCTCGAGGAGTCTAGAAAGCCCTCTCTGCTACCTGGAATGCTGAGGATGCCAAGAGAGCTTGACCACCCATCCACAGGCGGAAAAGTCTAAGAGAGAAAGAGATGAGGCCAACCCAGATCTGACATCGCCAGAAGGGGCCTCAGCTGTCAAAAGGACTAGGCCCCCCCCAGAGGAAGGGACTGCTCAGAGATGGACAAGGTCAGAGCCGACACCAACTTCTAGGATCTGGGATCCTCTCTGCTCCGAGAAAATTGGAGCCAAGCTGGTCTGAGACATCGTCAAGAGTCGGTGGCAGGAGTATTCCATGATCCATCACCTGTCCACTCAGGATCACCAGGTTCTGCAACTCCAAAGGTATGTAGATCAGAGGAGGAGGCCGAGATATCAGGATCAGGGCTCTCACTGATCCAACGTGGGTCAGAGAAGGCAAAATCCTCAGCTGGATCTGGGCTTTGAGGAAACTCCTCATCATCTGTTCCATTTCTGAATGCGAGAGCAGAGAGGACCTAGAGGACAGAGAAGAATGCGTCGACTGTACTGGTGACATGCTTGGCCGGGCAGTCTGAGCAGAGAAGGGTAACTTTCTCCGGTGTGGAGTGACTCCGAGACCTGCGATCCGGGTAGGAGTGACTTGGAGTCCTGTCCGGAGACAAGGAGCTATGGATCGTAACAACCTCCGATGGCTCCAAGAGGCTGCTGAGACCCAAGGCCAATGGCTCCAGCAGGGTGAGGGGTTTGGTAGGCCCCTACTCTCTTCAGGAGCACTGGAAGGGTGCATCAGAGAAGGTACCTCTCCTTTTGAGTTCAGGAAAGGCCCTTGGGATTTATAAAACTACTAACCAGCTCATTTATTCCAGGAGAAAGACTTCTGAGGGGTAGAAAAACAGATCCTAATGGCAGACAGGGTCTTTCCATCTTGTTCACTTCTAGAGAGGATTTTCTTAGCCTTGGGGCTGAACAAAGATGATCCATCAAAGATGAATGAAGACTTGAAGGGCTCCACAAAATCACACAGATGCATCCAAGTGTGTCTCCTGACCACAAAGCCTGAACCCATAGCCCCAGATGTACCTTTGACTGCATGAGAAATCAGCTTTGTGGACGTACTGGAAACAGACTGAAGGGTGACCAGTGATGAAGAAACTTTTTTCTTCTCCTACACAGACATGGACCTTGAAATAGATTTGGAGAGTTTTTTATTCAAATCCTTTGCAACCTGGTGAAGTGTGCCAGACAATTCAGCAACCAAAGGGCAAATGTCACTAAGGCATAAATATGCTTGCCAAACCTGTACAAGGCCCTAAACTACTCCCTATTAGGGGGATGGACAGATGAGTTCCATTCTGCAACCTCCTTAACAGCTGCCACCACCATAATGGCATCCATTGGGACTCCAGTGGGTCCTATCCATGGGTGGAGCTGTATGGGCTCCATAGTATCCAGCTCCTTCCATGCTTGGAGTGAGACAAGGTCGAATCAGCCAGACAGACCACCAAAGACATAGCCAGGAAAGCCCTGAAAGCCTCCAGATTCACCAACTCCTCCTGGGAAGGGGGTTCAGAAGACCATCCATCTCTCCACTTAGAGTTGCAGGATTTCTCCAAAGGAGATGTCATCAGGTGGAAATATATGGGACCTCTCCTCTTCACTGAAGTCCGTGTCTTCGGTGACAGATTCCTGAGGAGAATCTAGATGTCTCCTTTTACTTGTCCTCTTCCTAAGGACCTCGTCAGGGGAATGGCCTGGTGAAGTATCGGAAGTGGCTGGGGAGTCCCTGTGTGAGGGCTGTCTGAAGGCTCTTACAGGGTGGCTGTCCTGGTGGGACAGACATAAGAGATTCAGAAATTAAATTCAATGGTGGAATACAGATAGGATCGGAGGAGGTAAGGATATCCTCTCTCTAGGTAAAAAAAAAAGCCATATCCACCACCTCAAAGGTAGAAGATCCAGGCAAAATAACAACTGACTGCACTGGCACCAAAGCTACCTGCACAGACAGTCCTAAATCCCCACAGACCCCTGCCTCAAGGAGGGAGTCAGACCCAAGCTATCTAAAGCAGAGACCCCAAGAGGCAAGGGCAGCTCCAACAGCTTCGGATATGACCCTTACCCCCAAGGAGCCGGTGATGACAGTTTGGCTCCAAGAGTCATCTTGCTCAAAAGAGGCCAGAGCTAGGCGACTCAGGAACATGGTCAGAGTGGAAAAAAAAGAAGTTATGTACTCACCATAACATTCCATCTGAGTAGGTAACTTCATTTGTCAGCAACCTGTGGGTATCGGATCCAATTCGGATCTGAGCCAGCAGCTTTCCTAGCCAAAGATCCGAGCTCCAAGCTCCTCCCCTTACCCATAATGCCCTGCCACCTCCCTCTAACCCTCAGATCGAGTTTGCCATAATGTCATAGAGAATTACTACAACACAAGAAAGGAATACTGAACGTCCCACTTGATGTCATCTGGAAGTGACGTATCCTGATCTTTCAAGAACGAACTAAGCGTTCGGGGGACGGAGGGAGGGTTGGTTGCTGACAAATAAAGTTACCTACTCAGATGGAACGTTATGGTGAGTACATAACTTCTTTATCTGAAGTAGTTAACTTCATTTGATCAGCAACCTGTGGGACAGAGTCCCCAGCTACCAAAAAAACTTGGGAGGTCCTCATGGAAGGATATTCCGGAGCACTGCAGAGCCAAAAGATGCGCGTCCTCTGGATATTAAATCCAATTTATAATGTGTAATAAAGGTATGAGAGGAAGCCCAAGTAGCTGCTGAGCAAATGTCATCCAAAGAAACCCTTGACCAGAAAGCAGCAGCAGTAGCCATAGATCGGGTAGAATGGGCTCGAACCCACAGGGGATCAGGAGGACCAGAGCTTTTGTATGCGAGGAGGATGCATTGGGAAATCCATCTAGCTAAGGTTACTTTAGTCACTGGTTTACCCAGACAGGATTTAGCAAATGACACAGAGTTGATCTGATTTTCGAAGTTCGGCTGTTCTGTTTAAGTAAAATCGCAACTGTCTATGAACATCCAGACAATGAAGTCTATACTCTCCTCTGTTTTGATAATTAGGAAAAAAGACAGGTAGATTGATGGACTGGTTGATATTGGCTTCTGAAGCCACTATAGGCAGAAAGGAGGGATTAGTCCTGAGGGAAACCCTGTCTTTATGAAAGATGATGTATGGAGGCTTACTGCAAAGAGCGCGAAGCTCCGATATCCTCCTAGCTGAGGTAATGGCAATCAGGAAGGCTCAAAGGGGGGACCAGTGAGAGCCTGAAGAACTAGGGTTAGATCCCATGGAAGAACTGCATCTTTAACAGGGGGTCTTAACAGGAAGGTTTCTTTCAGGAATGTCTTGCAAATCTTGGAGGAAGCTAGGGGACCAAAACTGTTTCCAACGTGGAAGTGGGAAATAGCTGCCAATTGAACTTTAACAGTAGAAGAACTAGCCCCTTGATGAAAAATATGGGCTAGAAAGTCAAGGACTGCTGGGATAGGAGCTGTTAAGGGATCCAAATTCCTATGCTCTGCCCAGAGAGAGAAACGCTTCCATTTACCCTTGTAGATTTTCCTGGTAGAAGGTTTATGAGCGGCCACCAGGATGGCCTTAACTGAGGAAGATATACCGGGAGTCCTAGCCA
Source organism: Protopterus annectens (assembly GCF_019279795.1). Taxonomy (NCBI): domain Eukaryota; kingdom Metazoa; phylum Chordata; order Ceratodontiformes; family Protopteridae; genus Protopterus; species Protopterus annectens. The sequence continues at coordinate 62,505,697 of NC_056749.1, read as the reverse complement.
TTAATGGAACTGGATCAACCAAGCTGAGAGCTTGAGGTAGTCCAGGTCGGGTGTCTTCAATCCTAAGGGATGAGTAATCAGATCCGGAATGGGATCTAAGATCCAGGGAGGATGTACTAGATGAGACCGTAGGTATGGGAACCAGGTCTGGCAGGCCAGAATGGGGCTATGAAGATAACTCTGCTCCCCAACCGACGAGCTTTCTGCAAGAACTTTGTCATCAATGGAAGAGGAGGATAAGCATACAGAAGACCGGATAGCCAAGCATGAACCAGAGCATCTCTGGGGACTTCCCCTGGTGGGAGAATTAGAGCAAAGAACTCGCTGCACTTTTGTGTTCGAAGGCGAGGCAAACAGATCGCAGCAAGGTTGACCCCACCTGAGGAAGATTTGCTCCGCTACTACTGGGTTCAAAGACCACTCGTAAGGTGAGAGGATCGTTCGACTCAACCTGTCCGCTAGAATGTTTGACCGACCCGGTATGTGCGTTGCTAAGAGAAAGCGGTTGGTGGATATCGCCCATTCCCACACTCTCATGGCCTCTTGGCAAAGTGGGTAAGATCTGGTTCCCCCCTGTTTGTTGATGTACCAGACTACCGACATGTTGTCTGTTTGAATTGCAATAGTCCCCGGAGGAAGAAGGGGATGGAGAGCCTGAAACGCTAAAAGCATTGCCCTCATCTCCAGGACACTGATATGCAATGAGGTCTCTGTGTGAGTCCACGTGCCTTGGAAGGATCTGCCCATGCAATGCCCCCCCACACCCGAGGAGAGATGCGTCCGTGATCACTGTGACTTGAGGTGGGGACATGGAGAAGGGGTGCCCTTCCCGGAGGTCTCTGGAGTGGAGCCACCAAAGTAGAGACTCCCTGCAAAACCTGCTGAGGGGAATAGGTGTAGACAGGGGTTGACGTAGGATGGACCACTGAACCTGTAAGGTCCATTGAAGGATTCTCATCTTCAGACGTGCGATAGGTGACAGATTGATGGCCGCTGCCATGGACCCCAGGGCACTCGGGACTAATTCCGCTGGGGGGGGGGCTGGTGATTGTAGAAGAGCCAGAATGTGAAGGTTTAAATTGCGAAGTCTGTCCGCCGTCAGAAAGACTCTGGATTGTACAGTGTCTATCCTGGCCCCTATGATATCCAAGATCTGGGTAGGCTGAAGGGAGGATTTCTTGAGGTTGATCGTGATCCCTAGATGGCGGGCTAGATGTAAGAAGTAGTCCCTGCCTGAACATAGCAAATGTCTGGTGGGGGCGGTTAGGAGCCAGTCGTCCAGGTAAGGAAAGACCTGTATTCCCTAAAGTCTCAGGTGGGCCCCTACAACTGCCATGACCTTGGTGAACACCCTGGGGGCTGTGGTGAGACCGAAGGGTAGGACCCTGAACTGATAATGGCTGGCTCCCGGCTGAAAGCGGAGAAACCTCCTGGATCACCTGTCCATTAAAATGTGGTAGTACGCATCCTTGAGGTCTATCGAGCACATCCAGTCGTTCTCCTGTAAAAGTGGGAGAATGGATTGAATAGTGGCCATCCGGAACTTTTCTTTGGCGACTGACAGGTTGAGTGTGGACAGGTCGAGAATCGGTCGTCCCCAGTCTTTTTTGGCACTAAAAAGAACCTGGAGTAAAAGCCTGATCCGGATTGCCCGAGGGGGACATGCTGGATGGCTCTTTTTCTTAGCAGCTCTCGTATTTCGAGGGCTGCTACCTCCCTCTGATTGGGTGGAACATCAGGGAGGCTCCCCGATTGGGGGGGATACGTTAGGAATGGGATAGAATAGCCTCTGGATATAATTCGGAGCACCCGTGATCACTGTGACTTGAGGTGGGGACAGGACATGGAGAAGGGGCGCCCTTCCCGGAGGTCTCTGGAGTGGAGCATCTGTCGTAATGGACTCCCAGTGTGTTAGGTGCTCCGAGAAGCGCCCCCCCCAGACTGCCTCCAGAGAGGAGCAGTCGGGCAACCCCTCAGGGTTGCTGCGCGGGTCGATCGGAAAAAGATTCCCTCGACCCGGAATTCTTCGGCCCCCCCCTCTGCCTCTGGGCCGGCGTCCACCCTGTCCTCCTCTACCTCTGAAGGATGAAGGGTCCGGAGCGAAACGGGATTGTTGAGCTTTCCGGAACCACATCTTCTTTTGTCCTCTTTGGTTCCTGGAGTAGGACCTCTGAGGAGCCGAGAAGCGGATCCCGACAGCAGACGTCTTCCCGTCTTTCTCGATCTGGAGAAGTGTATCGCGGACGGTTTTGCCAAAAAGCGTAGAACAGTCAAAAGGGGCATTCGCGAAGGACGCCTTGAAGGGTTCCACAAAGTCGCAGAGACGGAGCCAGGCCTGTCTACATAAGACAACGCCTGTTCCGCTGGCTCTAGCTGCTCCCTCCATGGCATGGGAGAGAAGCCGCATAGAAGTGTTAGTAATCGATTTGAGAGTGGCCATACGAGCCGAGAAGGTCCGTTTTGTCCTCGGCCGACATGGACTCTGGGGGTGATCCAGCGTACTCCTTGATCAGGTCACGCTGGAGCCGAATTACATGTGCCATATAGTTCAGTGACCTTACAGAGAAGGTCGCTGAAGCGAACATCCGCATTCTGTGGCGGTCCATCATCCGAGACTCCTTGTCTGGAGGATGTACTGAAGAACTCTCCTGTGCTAATTCCTTTTTAGTGGCAACCGCCACCACCATGGTGGCACCCTTGCTCCAAACTGTCCTGTCCGTGGGGGGGGGGGGGGCTGAGGATCCTGTCAGGTCTCTTGGGTATTGGCTCAACAGTGTCCGGCTCCTTCCATGCCCTGGCAGTTATGAGGTCCACCAGGGCGTCGGCGGGAGGGGACACCCAAGAGGTAGATGGGCCTGCGTCAAACACCTCCAGAAACACAGACTCATCCGAGGAAGGTTTCTGGGCAGACCACCCCCCTCTAACACGCAACATCTCCATAATGTCTCCAAAGGAGACGTCTTCGGGGGGTGACCTTGGGGAACCTTCCCCTTCCTCCAAGTCCGTGTCTTCTGTGAGGGACTCAGGTGAGTCCAAGTGCCTCCTCTTGCACTTTCGTTTGTGAGGGACCTCCTCGGGGAGGCTGTCAGAAGAGGCCTCACCAACAATGTCCTGTTCCTCTATGGGAACCATCTGGGACGTAGGCACAGGCTGTCCCTGGGGCCGGATGATGGAAGACAGGCCCTTCCGAGAGGGAATGGCGGGTGGATCCGTAGCAAGAGCCTGGGGCCTCGAATACCTCGAAAAGACCCTCTCCACGATGTTGAATGCCAAGGGTGAACCGCTTTCCCTAGGATGCGAAAGCAGTCCCCTCGGATCCGGCGTGCGGATCGGCACCAGAGATGAACCGATCGTATCCGAAAGAGTAGTGCGCTCCGACCTCAACGGAGCCGAAGGCCCACTAACCCCTCCAGATATGACGCTCAACTCACGGCCCCGAGAGCTCGGATCTGAAAATGGATCCGACAGACTCGAGGGTACAGTCGGCGCCGAAGTAGGAAACACTGCCGGCACCGACACCACCCCGGCTCTGAAGCTAGACGGATCCAACAGCTCCGAACCCCGATAGTGGGTCGAAGAAGGAGCAATGGGGGCGAAAAAGGGGGTCGAGCTCCCCCCTGGAGGGGGGGGGGGCAAGAGCACTCCCATCTGCAGCTGGTCCTGAAGAAATCGACGCATCATCCGGTCCATGTCTGCGTTGGATAGACTCCTCATTGACCTGGACGAGGCCGGCCGGGAAGGCTGCCTAGACGACCTCGAAGGTGACCGGGTCTCCTCCTCCGGCTCCGGGGAGAAACGTGGAGAATGAAGCCAGGAGGGGGAAGACCCGGAGAGGGGAGAGGCAAGCTGCTTGGACGGCGGGGCCGATGGAACTGACTCGGACCGCCTCTTGTGGCTATGGTGCCTATCTTTTTCATGCTCCCTATCCTTCTTGTCTCTCTTTTTGCCATCCCTTTCCTCCTGGAACAAAGAGGGAGGTTGAGTCCTGGCCAGGGGATCGGAGGTGGTAGGTGGAGCAGCTGCAGCCGTGGCTGGCACCACAGAGGAGGAGGAGGACGAAGTGGAATCAGGGGGCAAAAGGCCCGCAAGGATTAGCTTCATCCTCCTATCCCTCAAAGCCCTGGGGTTGAAGGCTGCACAAATAGTGCAGCCTGAAGAAAGGTGATCAACACCCAGGCAAATAACGCACCGAGTGTGGCCATCCGCTGAGGACAGCTTATGGCCACACTCAGAGCATTTAGAAAACACAGCTTTTGGGCCTTCAGACATTTTAAAGAAAGAAAAAGGAAAAACAGGCCCACACGCACACACCTTCACACACAGACAGGGGGGAGGGGAATAACTTTAACTAACTAAGAATTTTTTAAAACTACCCACAAAAAATACTAAGGGAGTTAGAAGGAAATCACACACACAAAAATATAGAAATTTTGACAGAAAAAATATATATAAAGCCTTAACTCATGATACCACGCTAGGAGCTCATTCTAAGAAGCTTACAGAAGCCGCGGCAAACGAGATCTGAGGGTTAGAGGGAGGTGGCAGGGCATTATGGGTAAGGAGAGGAGCTTGGAGCTCAAATCTTTGGCTAGGAAAGCTGCCGGCTCAGATCTGATACCCACAGGTTGCTGATCAAATGAAGTTAACTACTTCAGATCAGCCTGTCTTTGGATCTGACAAGGACACTCTTGAACATTTCAGATCGAAGGGCTCTGAACAGGTTGCTGATCAAATGAAGTTAACTACTTCAGATCAGCCTGTCTTTGGATCTGACAAGGACACTCGAACATCTCAGCTCGAAGGGCTCTGAAACCACCGGTCAGATCAGAGAAGGAGATATAACTACAGGTTGAAGAGGGAGCAGGCTTACAGGTCCAATGGAAGATGGAGACGAGATCACCCCCATCTGGATCTGAGCCCCGAGAAACGTTCTCATCATTCTAGCCAACTCTGCTTCAGATAAGTTCCTGGAGGACCTAAGGAATGAGCTTCTGGAAGGTGGCCTGGAGCATTTCCTCAGTGTCTCTTGTAAAACTAGTGAATGCAGCTGAAGAAAATCGACTAAGGAAAGCTGCTAAGACTAAGGTCTGAGGAGATATGCTGTTGGAAGTGATAGGATCCAAGTCTGTTGTCAAATATGGGAGACTTTAGCTGGAAGTTCAGGTACTGGAACGGATTGAGCAGAACAGTCAGATGACAGTTTCCTGGACTCCTTTTCTTTAGGAGCAGAGTCATGTTTCCCTTTAATGGGGTTTTGGAGGGGATCTGAGCCCCAGCACACAATGAAGCAAAAGAGGAAGGCACCAAGCCTCCTAGCAACAGTTTCTCCCGTCACTCAAAGCACAGGAGTTGAATCCCAAACAGATAGAACACTCAACTCTAGATGGGCTGTGCCCAAACAATAAATGTACTGCCTTCTTATGCCCACTGGAAGTGCATTTCTTAAAGCCCACAGGCTTGTCAGCCATGTGAAAAGAGAAAAAGTGAGGCAGACACACCAGAAATACCAATAACGGTAATTAGAAATATTCTAGTCGGGTAGAAAGAAAAAGGGAGAGTACCAACAATGGTACTTGGGCTTTTCTACCCTTGTGAGGGTATTCTACTAAGTAGAAAAATGTTAAACTAAAATGTTAACAACTTTGCTAACTATAGCTAGAAGCAAAGGGAAGGAGAGATAAAGGATATTAAAGAGAAAAACTCTCAAATAAGTTGCAGACAGAATCCTACTTGACAGCAGAAAAATTCCACATCCGAATGATGTGATGGCAAATGAGATCTGAGGTATGTCAGCATGGACGGGCATTATTGGTAAAGGGAGGAGTTTGAGAACTGAATCCGTGAGTCTAATAAAAGCATCCAAGCAAGATCTGAGGTCTAATCCAAGACGCATCAGTTGAGGAACGAATGAAACTGACAACATCAGATCAGTAAGTTTTTTCAACATCTCATTAGGACTTGTGGACCTCAGAAAGGCAGTCAAACTAAAGTCTGCATAAAATAAGTGAAATACTGATCCTCTGCTGTATCATGAAAGCTAAAAAAGTGGCAGCCTGAAGCCTAACTGCTGAAAAAGCTAAAGCATGCAGAAAATAAATGAGAACTAATCCAAAGCAGCAATGCATGACCTGCTTCCTTTTGTTTGATACTTCTAGACGTACTGCTTCTGAACTGCCCTAATGATCTGAATGCCTTCAGAGCACAGCCTGGTAGTGTGGCGATTTCTGAAGTTTCAGGAATCATACAGCGAGCCTCTGAAGGGACTGGTGAATGTGGTCAAATGGACAAAACCACCTCCCTAATACTAACTACATCTGCTTGTAATGGAGAACTGTGTCTACAAAGAATGGACTTGCCACATTTTTAGATGCAATCAAAGCAACAGGTTATAATTAAGAGAGACTTGGGTTTTTATAAACCCATTCTTTGTGGACATAGTTCTCCATTACAAGCAGATGTAGTTAACATTGGGGAGATGGTCATTAGTACCCAAACCCATATACTTCAAAATAAAAGGGAATACAAGTCATCCATCATGACTTGGGGTTTAGGTAGTCGGGCTATTTTTGAATATCTCAAAAAGAACTGGGTTAGATCTTCTTTTAAAAGAGACATGTATAACAAAATAGGGGACAACCCATATTGTATATAAAAAGGACACATCAATCAAAAAATTAACGGAACGGACTGGGACCTCTTTAAATAGGAAAAAGGAATGAAAAAATGTGGCCGATGTTAGTATATTGGTTTGTGAACACATACATATTGGAGGGGCAGTATACAGCATTCAAGGGCATTTCACATGCGATTTGAAAAATGTTGTATATATTGCTTGCTGTGATTTATGCCCAGCATTTTACGTGGGCTAAACCTCCAGAAAAATTAAAGAAAGGATATATGATCACTTGCTGGATATGAACATTAGATATTAAGAAGTGTAAGACAACAAATGCCCTTTATAAGCATATAGCACAGCATCCTACTCATGGCTGTAAGTTTACTGTTGTGGAACAGGTTGTTTTTGATACCAGAAATTACATAGTGAACGAACATCTCAATAAAAATAAATTAAAGCAGCAGTTATGTTTGAATGCCACAAGTCCCTCTGGCCCTCTGGTTTAAATGACACATGTTCTATAGCCTTCATTTCAAAGTTAAAAAGGCTGGATGTCTAACATAGTGTATTTTAGCCCATTTTAGATGGATGGTTTTCTTTAAACAAGTCAGACCCACAGGTTACGAACTATTTAAATTATGTAAGCAGATTTTATTGGTTGGTTTTAATTAATTAATTAATTAATTAATTAATTAGTTGTGGTTAATTTAAATACTCCATGAGCTTTAACTGTGTCATTCTGATGAAGTTCCTACTTTTATGAAAGAAACCGCTTAACAAATTGTAGTTTTTCCTTAATCTGGAGTGTATAATTGCCTGTCCAACTTCCAACACATGGGATTTACAGTTTGATTGTGTTTTTATTATCCCAAAGACTTATTCGTGTCTATAAGAAAAGACAGTTACTGCTGACTTCTCCCAGATATCAACATGAAGATGGGCACCTTGGAGGTCAACGGCACCCTGGAAGTGAAAGCGTAGAACCAATTTCCTATACAGCAGAATACCAGGACAGTTTACAGCTGATCTCCTGTAGTGCAGACAACTACAGCTGGTCACCTGTACAGCAATAGAGTCATGGAGGTCTGCAGCTGGTGTCCTGTACAGTAGATAGCTGCCACAGCCTGAAGCTGGTCTTCAATACAGTGGAGCACCATGATGGACAGTGGCTGGTCTCCTATGCAGTGGAGCACCAAGACCGACTATGGTTGGTTTCCTGCACAGTAGAGAGCCATGATGGACTAGATGACACTCAGGCACAGTTCCTTTTTAGTCGTGGACAATTTCAGGCCACTGTGAATTAATACACAATTCTGATCACCAGTTTTCTTTAGGGTCAAAAGAGAGGAGTAGGAGCAGCTCAATATTAGTCATGGGGGCCATGATAGTTGGATGGATGGCACCTCTGCTGAGGCCCTCCAGGCAGGAGGCCACCTTTTTAAAGGGTGGAATACTTGGAAGACAGGAGGGAGTGTCTGACTGGGAACAAAAACTCTAAACTAAGCCTTAAGCTATGAACTGACGTACTCATCTGCCAGAAGTGACTGGCCGCCATGCAGCCAGGAGGAGTAAGATTCTCACCTCAAACACCTCCCTAGGTAGGGAAAGGCAAGAGTGCTGAAAATACCCCCCCAAAAGAGACCAGTTTTCTTTCAGGCAGCTTCTTACTTTGCTGCTGCAGCTGGTAGCAAACCAAACACCCTACTGGCTCTGTTGGGATGTAGAAAAATAAATCTGAGTAAGAAGAATAATAGTTCCATAGCAGAAACAGACTGGCCCATTGCTTTCATGGCCTTGAGATAACCACCATTCACAGGTACAAACAGCTGAGACCCTGCAACAAATACTTCTATAAAACTGGCCCTGTTGTCCCTGGTCAGTGGTATCAGTTGCAGTCAGGACAGGCAAGGCACTGCAGCATTAGATTCTGTTGGTGGCTCAGTCTATCAGCCACTTCACAGGCAGCTCACATCATCAGAAGCAAACTTATGGTGGTATCATTCCTCACATTAAAGTAAGGCATCTATACTTTCAGCTACATAGCTAAAAGGTCACATTGCAAGCACAATATACAGGTTTGACAATTCAGTGTCATAGCTGGGAAGGTTGAAAAGCCACAGTGAGGTAAAGCTTCATTATCGGCTAATCTGTATGTAATAAAAGGTGTTTGTATTTTTATCTGGGTTGTGGTTCGGAAGCATGTTTGCTACTGAAAAACACTGCTTTTCATTTGATACCTAATCAGGCACGGTAGTAATCTGCTGCTGGTGTAAGCAGTGGAATCCCCTTCCAGTCCCTGTGTTACACAGGTGCATGAGCAAACGCACACACAAGCACACAAGGCAAAGTTCCTGTACTTGTCCTTACAGTCTCGTGGCTCTCCCCACTCCTATAATACTTTAGTGCCATTATAACACATATGTTTTAGGCCCTGATGGTCTAGTGTATTCCACCAGCCCAATCCCCATTACAATGTTGGTGCCATTATGGCACTTTAAGGAGTCATTCCTGGTGGTCTGCAGGTTCCTCCCATTCCCCAACCCTCAGTTCCCATACTAACTCTGTTGCCATTCCGGCACTTTAGAGTGTAGCCAGTGGTTCCCATCTCACCCGTGTTATACTATCCTGTGCCTTAGGGCACATTATAGAGTATTCCCTCAACCCCCACTGTAAAGCATTCCATGGAGTCTGGTGCACCCCCCCCCAATTCCTGTTGTAACATTGGTATTATCACAGCAACTAAAGTAAACTTTTGGTGGTCTATTCCATCCCTCCCTCTGATCTACGTTTTGCTCTTGGTGTCATTATGACACTTTAAACTCTGCACTGGTGTAACATGGTAGGGATGGCCACATGCTGATCTATACTGTCGAGCACTTCTTGAATTGCTTGGCCATGCAGATGCATTCTTGGAGGTGGTTCCTGGGAGACAGCACATGGTTAATTAGCATATGGCTTTCTTCCTGGTATGCCTCATTAGCATCTAGCATGGCTGTGGGGCCATCCACTTCTGGTGCTATACGTCTTCGGGTTGCAGGACCTTTGGCAACTGCTGAATAGCAAGAAAGTATCGCAATGTGGACATCACAGTATCTTCATGAATGCAGGCCATTATCTTTGCAACTTAAAATTTTTAGCTTTTCTTCTGAAAAACAAGCACCTTGCAACTTCATGGCTGCAGTCACCATCAGCAAGGATCTTTGAGGCCAGGAAAACAAAATTCATCACTGCTCCCCCTCCTCCATAGATTTTGCAAAGAATCAATAGGGCAAGATGACAACTTTATTTTTTTCTGATGTTGAGCAAAAGCCAGTTTTTGCACTGTCTACATTCACCTTCATTAACAGGGACTTCAATTCTTCCCGATTTTTCGGCTGTTAGTGTGGTATCATTTGCATATCTAAGGTTGCAATCTGGTTCACCTCGTCCAATATTTTTCAAAATATGTTCATCATATAAATGAAATAAATCGAGCGATGACATACAGCCTTATCAAATATGTTCATCATATAAATGGAATAACTCGAGCGATGACATACAGCCTTATCAAATATGTTCATCATATAAATGGAATAAATCGAGCGAAGACATGCAGCCTTATCAAATCATATAAATGGAATAAATCGAGCGACGACATACAGCCTTATTAAATATGTTCATCATATAAATGGAATAAATTGAGCGACGACATACAGCCTTATCAAATATGTTCATTATATAAATGGAATAAATCGAGCAACGACATACAGCCTTATTAAATGGAATAAATCGAGCGACGACATATAGCCTTATCGAATATGTTCATTATATAAATGGAATAAATCGAGCGACGACATACAGCCTTATCAAATATGTTCATTATATAAATGGAATAAATCGAGCAACGACATACAGTCTTATTAAATGGAATAAATCGAGCGACGACATACAGCCTTATCAAATATGTTCATCATATAAATGGAATAAATCGAGTGATGACATACAGCCTTATCAAATATGTTCATTATATAAATGGAATAAATCGAGCAACGACATACAGCCTTATCAAATATGTTCATCATATAAATGGAATAAATCGAGCGACGACATACAGCCTTATCAAATATGTTCATTATATAAATGGAATAAATCGAGCGACGACATACAGCCTTATCAAATATGTTCATCATATAAATGGAATAAATCGAGCGACGACATACAGCCTTATCAAATATGTTCATTATATAAATGGAATAAATCGAGCAACGACATACAGCCTTATTAAATGGAATAAATCGAGCGACGACATATAGCCTTATTAAATGGAATAAATTGAGCAACGACATACAGCCTTATCATACTCCTTTCCAGTTTTGAGTCGTTTGGTTATTCCATATTCAGTTGTAATTGTTGCTTCTTGTTCTGCATACATGTCTTCTGGTAGCAAATAAAGTGATCGGGTATCCACAGCCCTGTAAGAATTTGCAACAATTTGTTATGTTCCACAGAATCACAGTGAAAGGCTTCACAGTGGTCAGTAAAGTAGTAAATATTTTCTGTATCGCCCCTGCTTTCTCCGTTATCCAGAGGATGTTGGCAATTTGATCTCCATTACCTCTGTTCCTTCTAAAAATCAGCTTGTACATCTATCAGTTTTTCTAACCGTATACTGCTGGAGCCTAGCTTGCAGTAGCTTTAGCATTACTTGCTAACATGTGAAACTGTTCAATAATTTAGACACTTTTTAGCATTTCCCCTTTCTGTGGGCTGACGTTTTCCAATCTAATGGCTACTGTTGTGTTTTTCAAATGGGCTGTCAAATTGCAAGCAGCACTGTAAGAGCATCATTGTCAGGACGTTACGCTCTGTGGCTGGAATTCTATTATTCATATGCCGGGGCTCATTGAGCTCCTCTCTCTAGGAAGACTGGCACCAAATCAAAGAACTTTCCATCATATGTAGCAATGACGCTAGGCTCCTTCTTATATAATTATTCTACATATTCCTGCCACATCTTGATATATCCTGCTTCTGTTGACTCCCTCCCATCTTTGTACTTCATGCCCAATTTTATCCGGAAGCTCTCTCCTTTAAGATCATCAATGTTCTTAACTCTTTACAGCTAAGTTATCTACAGGCATTTCTGTAGTCATACCCTAGTGACACCTCTAGGCATCAAACATCGCTTGTTCCTATTTGTGTTAATAATTTCAATACAATAATACACACAAAGTATTAAAGGAGTTCATCTTACAGCTTATACAATGGCAAACACAACTGTATTGATATCTGAAATGTATCTAGTGCAGTAGAGAGATTAACTGCTGTTTGTACAAATATTTATTTATATTGTCAGAAATTTCATGTTTTTCTAAACATCTTGACAACCAAGTAGCACAGAAAGAACTGCTTATCCTCTCCTATGAAAGTTCTCTGCTGGATGAACAAAGTGTTGCTGAGTGTATGTGTGTAACCTGTGTGGGTGCTGTGATATTCTTAAATTGTTTACAAAATATTACATATTTAATAGTTACTACATTTACTGTGACTTACATAAGCTAGTGTAAGAGTTAGAACCTAAAGAATACAACTATAAAAATAGTGCACTACACTTCCAGAGATAAGAACATTTGCCTGAAATGTAAGGACATGATTTGATTCTATGGGGTCTGGCTTTACTAGCCTGAATGTAACTATAAAGGCTTAAAAAGTAAGAAAGTGATGGACATTCAGAAACCATGTAGCTGAAACACTTGCTGTCCTTAAGGGGTCATTTGCATATATCCCATAGGGCTCCAATGCAGGAGGTTTTAAGGTATCACAGTGAAAACTCTAGCTTGGCTGAGTCTCTCTTGCAGTTTTCACTGAATGGTTTGTTTGAGTGACCTTTTTACCCTTTAGTTTGGATAATCTGACTATCAAAAAGCTTAAACTCAGCTCATTGGAAGGATGTCGCTGGTGGGGCCCTGAAGTTCCTTTTACTCAACCATATCCAGGATATGATATCGGAACTTATGTCCTTTTTCTAGGTTGTGCTTAGCAAGGGTGTTGTTAATGTTGTTGTATTTTAGCTCATGCAGATGTTGTGCCATCCTGGTTTTAAGTTTAAGTTTCTTACCAATGTAAAATGCCTTACAATAGTTACAGCTTGCCCTATAAAAACACATTTGCTCCGACAACCTCAGAATTTGCTAAGAAAAGTCTTACCTGTGTTTGGGCAAGCAAATCTGTCCGTACCGATGTAAAATGCCTTACAATAGTTACAGCTTGCCCTATAACAACACATTCACTCTGACAACCTCAGAATTTGCTAAGAAAAGTCTTACCTGTGTTTGGGCAAGCAAATCTGTCCGTGTTGCTTAGGAGTGTGCAATATCCACATATAGGGTTGTGGCACAGGTAAGTGCCTGGTTTATTTCTGGGGAGTGGACCACTGAGTTTACTGGTGGATTCGATGTTCTCATGTTCTTGTTTCTACGGATATTGAATTTAGGGGTTGATGGGTGCTAATAGTAAGCCTGCTTATGTTCCAGCTATCCTTAATGATGTTTCTAGTTGTCTGGAAATATGTAGAAAAAGTGAAGATTATTGCCATTTTATTGTGGTTGCAGTTCCCCATTTTTTTCCTTCTTGAGCTGCCTGTGTCCAAATAATAAGGTTTCTGCATTTTTTCTCGATGATGGGGTCAAAGACTTCTTCGATGAAGTTGCTTTGGTATCCTCTCTCTAGGAAGTCTCTTTCAAGCTTAATCATGTTTTTCATGAAGTCCCCGAGTTCTTTAGAAACCCTTGCTATTTAAGCCCTTGAGACTTCAGGACATTTTTCTTCGTGAGTAGGGGGGGTACATGCTGTTGCTGTGAAGTAGCAGGTTTCTTCTTTTGGGCTTTTTGGTATAAGTTGCTGGATAGTAGGTTGGTGTCCCCCGCTTTTGTAATGGTCAGGTCCAAGAAAGTGGCCATTTCTCTACTAAAGTCACTGGTGAACTTCAAAAATTCTGTGGTTGAACCGATGTAGTTTTAAAGTAAGCTGTAGTTGCTTTTCTGATCCTGTCCAGACTATGACAATGTCATTAATGAACCTGTAATAACATGCCATTCTTTGTAGTAGTGGGAGTTGTATATATATTCCTCCTCCCATTTACCCAGCACAGTATTACTAGACTGGGTGCCATTTCTGCCCCCATAGCGATCCCTTTCTTCTGCAGATAGTAGTGGCTACTGAACTGAAAGAAGTTGATGCAGAGTAGTATTCCGAGGAGTCTGCTTACTCATGTCTGCTATCAGGTCTTGACAACAGGAGTGCCTCTGTAACAGCCTCTATACAGTAATAATGGGGCAGTAATGCATAAAGTGCCTCAACATCAATAGTCACCAAAACTGCCTCCTTGTCGACTCTTAGATCCTTAATTTTCCTTAGCAGGTTGCTTGTGTCGAGGATGAACGATGGGTTGCCTTCGGCTAAAGGTTTAATTTGAACATCCAGGTACACAGAAATTGCTTCCGTGATGTTCCCCCCGCTGGCTATCATTGGGCAGTAGGGGGTATCCCTGATGTTTTATGCGGTTTAAGGATTCCGAAGAATTTGGGCAGTTTTGGGTGCTCAGTGGTGAGAAAGTCCAGTAGTTTGTCGCTGATCAAACTTTCCTCACATAAGTAGAGTAGCTCATTGTTGATTGTGTTGTAAGAGTCTTTAATATTTTCAAGGGTAACCTTTTCATAGTATAAACCGTTATCCAACATACTGAAGATCTTTTCGTTGTATGTAGCTGTGTCTGTCACTAGGATTCCGCCTCACTTATGTGCTTCCATTATTCTTCTCGAATGGTCCAGGCAAAGATTCTTCAGGGTTTTGAATTCGTGTGGGCTGAAATCAAAATATTCCCTCCTTTGTGGTTTGTTCCATGCGGCTTCACATTTATTTTCAAAAGTTGTCATTGTGGGCTGTAGGGGGCGCAAATGTTGCTCAGCTTTACCCATTTTTCTCTCTTTTTGTTGAAGAAAAACCTTGAGGTTTAATTTGCAGCTGTATAATTTTAAGTCAATCAATGTTTGTACTACACTGCCTCTTTGGAGGGGCACAAAGGTGAGTCCTCTCTTCAGTAGTCTGTGCTTTTCCTGAGTATTTCCAGACTTTGATGGTGGATGATTGCTGTTTGTTTTTCTGTTTGGCAGGTTTTGGGGGGGGGGGTCTATCTTGCCCTGCCATGTTCTGTCTCTGTTCCGGATTGGAGAGCTGCTTATCCTTGGATGGTGAGTTTCCTTTCTATGTATATTCCTTGGTATGTATCTTCTTTGGTGGTCACAGTTGCTTGGGGTTGGGGTTGTGGAGGTGGTTGGGGAATCCAGTCTTGGGAATCGCCTTCCATGCTGAAAATCCTGTTCATGGGGTTCGATGGGTGTGGAGATATTGGAGGTCGGTAGTCCTGCTTGTGTATTCATTGGTGGGTTGGTTTTCTCGTGTCCGTTGGTTGTCACTCTGGTCATCTTGATCTGGTTGAGGGGTAGGGTGTACCTGGAATTGTTTGCGTCTCTGTCTAGCTTTTGTTGCTTCTTTACTTTGAGACTTTGGTCCAGTCTGGATATTTTTTGCAATGTTTGTAGTAATCTCTGTTCGTGGTCAGGTATATCCTTGGCATTAGCTGCTCTTACATCTACTTTATATATATTTTATATACTTGATATACTTTTAAGCTATACTATTGGAGCATTCCTGCTTGATACCAAAAGTGTATATTGATTTGGTTTATTGTATGTGAAATCTTAAGCAAAGGATGGCCTTAAATGGTTCATTTGCATATTTCCCATGAGCCTCTAACACAAGGACTTTTAAGTAATCACACAGTGAAAACTCTAGCTTTGCCAGATTTTCCTATAAATTTTCACAGATTTGGTTGACCACTTCACATATTTGCTCACTATTCTAGATTGTTATTTGGGATAGTTTGCAAACACCCTTATTGTAACAGACATCAGCTAGCTAAACTTGCAACCTTGAGTCGTCAATGTAACATAATTCCACTCATCTACCTGAATTAAGAGGACGATTTTAACACAGAATGACCACTCGCGTATTTCTTTCACCACAGAAGCATTTAAGAACAAGGAAGAATTTTACTAGGACTGGGGTACTAATGATTTTTGCTTTGGTTACTAGCTGCTTGGTACCTCTTTCAACTTGCTGGTTTGGATGATATAGGCTCGCTATCATTCCAAGCTTCAGATTTACTGAGATTTTGTTGATCCACCGATGTGGATATATCTTAGCAAGTAAGAGATTAGGGAATATGCAAGTCCACTATTCGAGTGGTCCACCTAGTGAATTTTGGTTTAAGTTTTAATTCTGAACTTTGCAATAAGAGGTTTATGAATGCAGTCACAGTCAGCTACAAGTTTTGTTGTTGTTGACTGTACAGATGTGTTCCATTTGTGACTGCAAAACATTTAGTCAGCCTTATTAAGGTACTGACCATCTGGTGATAGCTATGTGCAAATCCATCTCTCAGGCATGCTGAGAGTGTTTGCTATGATCAGTGAATTTTGGCAGAAATCTACTAGTATATCCTGCTTCGTTTCATTACTTTAAGGTCAAACCTTCCTGTTACTTCAGTTGTACACCGACTACCAACTTTAGCATTACAAATACCTATGACGACCGAACGTTTCATTACTTTAAGGTCAAACCTTCCAGTTACTTCAGTTGTACACCGACTACCAACTTTAGCATTACAAATACCTATGACGACCGAACGTTTCATTACTTTAAGGTCAAACCTTCCAGTTACTTCAGTTGTACACCGACTACCAACTTTAGCATTACAAATAACTATGACGACCGAACGTTTCATTACTTTAAGGTCAAACCTTCCAGTTAATTCAGTTGTACACCGACTACCAACTTTAGCATTACAAATACCTATGACGACCGAACGTTTCTTTACTTTAAGGTCAAACCTTCCAGTTACTTCAGTTGTACACCGACTACCAACTTTAGCATTACAAATACCTATGACGACCGAACGTTTCATTACTTTAAGGTCAAACCTTCCAGTTACTTCAGTTGTACACCGACTACCAACTTTAGCATTACAAATACCTATGACGACCGAACGTTTCATTACTTTAAGGTCAAACCTTCCAGTTACTTCAGTTGTACACCGACTACCAACTTTAGCATTACAAATACCTATGACGACCGAACGTTTCATTACTTTAAGGTCAAGCCTTCCAGTTACTTCAGTTGTACACCGACTACCAACTTTAGCATTACAAATACCTATGACGACCGAACGTTTCATTACTTTAAGGTCAAACCTTCCAGTTACTTCAGTTGTACACCGACTACCAACTTTAGCATTACAAATACCTATGACGACTGAACGTTTCATTACTTTAAGGTCAAACCTTCCAGTTACTTCAGTTGTACACCGACTACCAACTTTAGCATTACAAATACCTATGACGACTGAACGTTTCATTACTTTAAGGTCAAACCTTCCAGTTACTTCAGTTGTACACCGACTACCAACTTTAGCATTACAAATACCTATGACGACTGAACGTTTCATTACTTTAAGGTCAAACCTTCCAGTTACTTCAGTTGTACACCGACTACCAACTTTAGCATTACAAATACCTATGACGACCGAACGTTTCATTACTTTAAGGTCAAACCTTCCAGTTACTTCAGTTGTACACCGACTACCAACTTTAGCATTACAAATACCTATGACGACTGAACATTTATATTTTTGTTCCTATTTTCAAGTGTCACTGCATACCCCTGTGCAACTAGTCAACTTCCACCTCTTCAGTATTTGTTGTTGTAGTGTAAACTTGTATCACTGTAATGAAGAATGACCTACCCTGTGGTCCAACTGAGATCATTCTGTTGTGTTCTGGGGTTACACTGATTTTGAAACTTTCTTTCTCAAACTTACCTACACCATCACTCCAAGAATTTGCCCTTTGTGGTGTCCAGTATCACTGATTCATATCTAGTCCAGCCTCTGTTGTCATGCAAATAACTGTTGTCTGGAAAATGGTTTTCATGAGCTAAAATACCTGGAAAAGTACAAACTATATGTATTTGCTTTATAACAACCATACCCTTTTTTCAAGTTCCACAAGGAGGAAATCAGATGACTTCTCAAACAAGGTAGCAGACATTAATGAAGCATTCTGTACCAGAGCCTTAACATCTTCATGGAACAACTAGGTTAACAGTCAGGCATAACTCTTCACTCATTACAGTAACTGCTTACACCCCAAAAGTAACAGCTTCATATACTTTGGGTTATGTGCACAGACTGTGTTACATCCATTGTATATACATAAGTTTAGGTTTGCTGCAATTAACACATCCACAGTATGGTATACACATAGGGCTACACGTGTCCCAACTGTCACACCCACACTGTGGTATACACATAGGGCTACACGTATCCCAACTGTCACACCCACATTGTGGTATATACATAAAGATATACGTGTCCCAACTCTGTCACACCCACATTGTGGTATATACATAGGGATACACATGTCCCAACTCTGTCATATTCACACTGTGGTATACATGCAGGGCTACGTGTCCCAACTCTTACATTCACACTGTGGTATATACACAGGGCTACATATGTGCAAACTCTGTCACATTCACACTGTGGTATATACATAGGGATGCACGTGTCCCAACTGTCACACCCACACTGTGGTATACACACAGGGCTACACATGTCCCAACTCGGTCATGCCCACACTGGGATATATACATAGGGCTACATGTGTCCCAACTCTGTCACACCCACAATGGTGTATACACATAGGGATACACATGTACCAACTCTGTCACATTCACACTGTGGTATACATGCAGGGCTACGTGTCCCAACTCTGTCACATTCACACTGTGTTATATACACAGGGCTACACATGTGCTAACTCTGTCAAATTTACACTGTGATATATACATAGGGATGCACGTGTCCCAACTGTCACACCCACACTGTGGTATACACATAAGGATACACATGTAAAAGGGAACAAATTTCAGATTGGAAAAACTCCCTCCTTAGCCTCAACAAGCAAATTAGATCAGTAGTGAAAACCTCCAAGGCCAATTTTGAGTCAAAGCTAGCCTCCATAACAAAGGGAAACCATAAGAAACTCCATGGTAAAGCCCAGGTTTGTTCCTAATTAGTACTTAACAGTATCACTTTACACTGATCCTGTTGATTAGCCAACCTGTTAGCAGATATCACCCCATTAGCTTAACAAGTCTGATCTGTAAAGCCATGGAGCGAATTATTACGGATCGCATAAACAAGGACATAGGCAATCTCCAAGCATATGACCCCCACCCAGTTCTGATTCATCAAGGGCAGACATTGCCTGTTGAACCTGGTTGACTTCTTTGAGACTGTCAACCAAGGCCCTGGATGAGGGAAAGTCAGTACACACAGCTTACCTTGACTTGGTCAAGGCCTTTGACACAATCCCCCACTCGGGCATCGAAAAGCTCACACAACTTGGCGTAAATCCCTATCTCATCAAAGTCAAAATGGGCACCTCCACCTCCGATAGCAGACCTGTCACTAGTGGAGTTCCCTAGGGATCTGTCCTGGGATCCCTACTGTTTGGCATCTATTTCTCGGAGGTACAGGCAAAGGCAAAAGGCCTGTGGCAGACTAAGTTTGCCGACGACTGTAAGTTGGGTGCTGTCACTTACTCCCCAAACAATGTTAACATACTACAAGAGGGTCTCACAGCAACTAATGACTGGTGCCAAAGTCATGGCCTCAAGCTAAATGCAAAAAAAAAATGTATCATCATACCATTTGGCAAAAACACGACCCCTACTGATTACCACATCAACAGCAACCCCCTAAGCATACAACCTGTGATGAAAGATCTGGGCACTCAGGCTAATAACCTCACATTCGACCATCATGTAGTGGCAGTGGCCAGAAAAGCCTTTTACCAGGTTCATCTCATAAGTAAAGCGATTACATCCAGAAAAAAAAGAGGTTATTACCTCTCTATACTCCTCCCTTATTAGACCAATAATCGAGTACAATGCACCGTTTGGGATGTACCTCTTCAAACATTTACACCAACTAGAAAGGCCACTGAAATACCTCACAAAGAGAATCCATGGCCTCCGACACCTGTCCTATGCAGACAGGCTCAAATCACCATCATTCTACTCGGTGTCATACAAATTGCTCAGGGGTGATCTGTATCTCGCCTACAAGGCAATCTCAGACCCTGCCCTACTAGGGATGCTATGTATCTGTAAGTCTACCTCCTCACGCACTACCTGCTCAAAAGGCCTGAACCTAATACGTGACAT
This sequence comes from Protopterus annectens, assembly GCF_019279795.1. Taxonomy (NCBI): domain Eukaryota; kingdom Metazoa; phylum Chordata; order Ceratodontiformes; family Protopteridae; genus Protopterus; species Protopterus annectens. The sequence goes on along the minus strand of NC_056749.1, from coordinate 62,485,755 downwards.
TAACAAAACCTGCTAGAGAGACAGGTTTGCCTCCCAGAGGCTGCCCCATCTCTAACAGACTTTCCATACACGTCAAACAGAGCACCTTGCTGACTTTCTTTAAGCACAACCTTGATGAGTGGATGGGAAACTACAAATTGATCGCAGGGGTTCCACCTGTGTCCCTCACTGACAGGGGCGACAAGTGCTGACTGAGGTTTATTTTTGGGAATAAACTCTTGGCTAGGCTTGTAAGGGCTCCAGGGCCATTAGCCTAGTAACCTCTTATGATCCTATAAATAAAGGGACAATGGTGGGTATAAAGGAAAGGCTGGTTCCAAGACTCACCCTACCTTTGTGAAAGATCAAGAAACGCTAGAGTGACGTAATACCCTCTATTCATGCAGCCATCTAGCAGAGAGGTCAGAGCTACCACCAGGGCCATCTTCTACATTTGAATTTTTTACAAAAGAACTGAGCAGGTTAAAATAGACACAGTTATCTCCTCCAAAACAAAATTCAAAATCTCAAGAAGGGGCCACATTTTTTCTTGGCGTCCTGCTAGGAGATATCCCCATTACAACTATTTGACTTGGGATAAGGAAGAAGGGGGTGCCTAGTGGCAGACAAGCTGAAATGACAAAAAAGTGTACAGTTATGATGTGTACACCAGGCCAGAATTAAGCAATTCACACAGGTACTAAAGAACCTGGTATGCCCCTGCTTTGGATAGTTCTTGTCCCCTATTTTAGCACCAACAAGAAAATATTGTCTAAGTAAGGTTTAATGGTGGCAGGTTTCCTTGCCTCCTTCAACAACTTGTCTTCAGGAAAAAAAAGTGCTTAAAAGGGATCAAAAGCCTATTATCCACACAGCCTAAGATTCTAAATGTTGGGATAAATCAAGGACCTGTTGTCTTTATTGGCCTGAATGTAACCATCAAGACAAAGTAAAAATGTCACAGGCATTCAGCAGCTATGTAGCCGAAATACTGGCGTGTTCTTAAGGGGTCATTTGTGTATATCCCTTAGGCCTCTATTACATGAGGGTTAACGTATTACATAGTGAAGATTCTAGTTTAGCTGAGTCTTTCTTGCAGTTCTTACTGAACGGTTTGTCTGTGTGACCTCTCTTGTCTTAGTTTTGGATGATTGCTTTTTGGGGGGTAAGCAGAGAGGTAGGTCCAAGGGGAGCAGAAATGCATGAGGGAAAGACAGTAAAGTGTTTGAAGTGTCACCGTTTTAAATTTTGGTATAGGAAGAAAAAAGTGTTCAGTTTGGAAAGGACTTAGAAAAGTCCGGATATAAAAGGTATTTTTCCTATTGGTCTGAGGGGACTGGTACTGTGACCCCTGGAAATAGGAGTTCTGAAATGATTTCAGCCATAAGATGAAATTGAACTTTTGGAGACTAAGGAAATCCAAATAGAAAGGGGGGATGCCAACAAGAGCATGTACCCATGCTCTAAGATACTTAGGGCCTCAAGATTCTGTTTATCATTGCCAAACAGGAAGACAAAAGGAGGGACATCTTGTGATTTTTCAGAAAAAGGCTGGGGTTGTAGGATATAGGAGGCAAGGACAGTCATACATTTTCGTTTTGAAAGGAGGATCTTTGGGACACATCTGGTTTCTTTTTCGACTTGCCACTTCTTTTTAAAATGTTGAATATTTTCACTGGGCTAACAAAGGCTTTTCAGGAAAAAAAATAAAAACAGCTTTGGGTGAGAAGAGTAGTTTATCCAGTGTTTTGAGTAGGCGAAATTAGTTTGCCTGTCCTTCCAGCTTTGCTGAGACCCTCAGCAGAAGACTTATCAAATAAAAGTTCTGCATACAAAGGGGCATTTAACAGCTGTGCCTTTATATCCTCGGCGAAATTTTGAAGTCTTATCCAGGCATTTCTTTTCAGGACAGTCACAGTAGCAGCAGCCCTGAAAAACAGCATCATATGCACATTTCACAGAATGAAATGCAGAATTTAATTCCAAAAGACTGGATGTACCCTCAGAGTTAGGTATGTTAGCCAAAAATTACTACAAATTAGAAAACTTAGACAAAAGGTACTTAAATGTGTGAGTTTGACAATTTACGGATCAAAGGTTAAGCAGGAGGGGGTGTGTATACATACATACATATTTATATTTTTTACCAAATCAATGAAAACCTTAGCTCTTCATTTCATTAGAACAGGTTTAGTAGAAGAAAATGTTTTAGTTCCTCTTTCTCTCTCTGCATCTAACAAAATAACGAGTGCCTGCAGAAGGGTTCTTTTAAAAACTAAACGTGGTTATCTGAGGATTTATACAACTTTCTTTCATCAGAGATGGTTGTTAGAAATCTGATGATAATGATGCAGCAAAAACAAAAAAAAAAACATCCTCCAAGGCACCAAAGGCTGGAGTCATCCCCATGTTAAGGAGAATCCTGCTGAGGAGTTTGCAATGTCATTTTTGAGAATGAGACACTTTTTATTTTCAAACTGGTTCTCATTCTTGAAACAGTCCTCATTGAAATCCTCATTTGGACTCTGGACTCATGAAATCCTCATTTGGACTCATTTAGACTTTGGTCATCAGGACTCAATGAAGTCCTCATTCTTGAAACAGTGTCATTGAAGGAAATGTAACCCAAAACACAAACTGGCAAAAGCAGCAATCGGAGGCAAACGAAAAGGAATGAAGCAAATAGCGTAAACAAGATTTATTTCCACGCTTCTTCAGAATAAAAAACACATAACAATAGACTCATTTAAATACCCAAAGTTAATTAAACAATTTTAAAACTTAATTACAATCAAACTGAATCAATTAAAAAAGGAGTTAACACCATCACTCCTTTTATGGAGATGTAACTTCCTGTTTTTCAAAAAACATTTAATGTTTACTGCTTCGTTGATGCCTGGAAGTTTATCAGCTTTTACATTCTCTTTGTAGAATGTAATTTTTAAAATCCCCCCCTCTCATGTCATTCTGGCAAACCTCTAAAATTCAAAATCTCAAGAAGGGGCCACATTTTTTCTTGGCGTCCTGCTAGGAGATATCCCCATTACAACTATTTGACTTGGGATAAGGAAGAAGGGGGTGCCTAGTGGCAGACAAGCTGAAATGACAAAAAAGTGTACAGTTATGATGTGTACACCAGGCCAGAATTAAGCAATTCACACAGGTACTAAAGAACCTGGTATGCCCCTGCTTTGGATAGTTCTTGTCCCCTATTTTAGCACCAACAAGAAAATATTGTCTAAGTAAGGTTTAATGGTGGCAGGTTTCCTTGCCTCCTTCAACAACTTGTCTTCAGGAAAAAAAAGTGCTTAAAAGGGATCAAAAGCCTATTATCCACACAGCCTAAGATTCTAAATGTTGGGATAAATCAAGGACCTGTTGTCTTTATTGGCCTGAATGTAACCATCAAGACAAAGTAAAAATGTCACAGGCATTCAGCAGCTATGTAGCCGAAATACTGGCGTGTTCTTAAGGGGTCATTTGTGTATATCCCTTAGGCCTCTATTACATGAGGGTTAACGACACATAGTGAAGATTCTAGTTTAGCTGAGTCTTTCTTGCAGTTCTTACTGAACGGTTTGTCTGTGTGACCTCTCTTGTCTTAGTTTTGGATGATTGCTTTTTGGGGGGTAAGCAGAGAGGTAGGTCCAAGGGGAGCAGAAATGCATGAGGGAAAGACAGTAAAGTGTTTGAAGTGTCACCGCTTTAAATTTTGGTATAGGAAGAAAAAGTGTTCAGTTTGGAAAGGACTTAGAAAAGTCCGATATAAAGGTATTTTTCCTATTGGTCTGAGGACTGGCACTGTGACCCCTGGCCCTAGGGGTTCTGAAATGCTTTCAGCCATAAGATGAAATTCCACTTTTGCAGACTAGGGAAATCCAAGTAGCAAGGGGATACAACAAGAGCATGTACCCATGCTCTAAGATACTTAGGGCCTCAAGATTCTGTTTATCATTGCCAAACAGGAAGACAAAAGGAGGGACATCTTGTGATTTTTCAGAAAAAGGCTGGGGTTGTAGGATATAGGAGGCAAGGACAGTCATACATTTTCGTTTTGAAAGGAGGATCTTTGGGACACATCTGGTTTCTTTTTCGACTTGCCACTTCTTTTTAAAATGTTGAATATTTTCACTGGGCTAACAAAGGCTTTTCAGGAAAAAAAATAAAAACAGCTTTGGGTGAGAAGAGTAGTTTATCCAGTGTTTTGAGTAGGCTTGCCTGTCCTTCCAGCTTTGCTGAGACCCTCAGCAGAAGACTTATCAAATAAAAGTTCTGCATACAAAGGGCATTTAACAGCTGTGCCTTTATATCCTCTTTGAAGTCTTATTTTCAGGACAGTCACAGTAGCAGCAGCCCTGAAAAACAGCATCATATGCACATTTCACAGAATGAAATGCAGAATTTAATTAAAGACTGGATGTACCCTCAGAGTTAGGTATGTTAGCCAAAAATTACTACAAATTAGAAAACTTAGACAAAAGGTACTTAAATGTGTGAGTTTGACGTGTATACATACATACATATTTATATTTTTACCAAATCAATGAAAACCTTAGCTCTTCATTTCATTAGAACAGGTTTAGTAGAAGAAAATGTTTTAGTTTCTCTGCATCTAACAAAATAACGAGTGCCTGCAGAAGGGTTCTTTTAAAAACTAAACTTCATCAGAGATGGTTGTTAGAAATCTGATGATAATGATGCAGCAAAACAAAAGATCCTCCAAGGCACCAAAGGCTGGAGTCATCCCCATGTTAAGGAGAATCCTGCTGAGGAGTTTGCAATGTCATTTTTGAGAATGAGACACTTTTTATTTTCAAACTGGTTCTCATTCTTGAAACAGTCCTCATTGAAATCCTCATTTGGACTCTGGACTCATGAAATCCTCATTTGGACTCATTTAGACTTTGGTCATCAGGACTCAATGAAGTCCTCATTCTTGAAACAGTGTCATTGAAGGAAATGTAACCCAAAACACAAACTGGCAAAAGCAGCAATCGGAGGCAAACGAATCAAACTGAATCAATTAAAAAAGGAGTTAACACCATCACTCCTTTTATGGAGATGTAACTTCCTGTTTTTCAAAAAACATTTAATGTTTACTGCTTCGTTGATGCCTGGAAGTTTATCAGCTTTTACATTCTCTTTGTAGAATGTAATTTTTAAAATCCCCCCCTCTCATGTCATTCTGGCAAACCTCTAATATAGAAAATAAAAATCTTTTAAAATTGTGACAGAGAATGGAATGCTTATATAAAGCATTAGTAAGGTCTTTCTTTTTAATGTCATAAAGATAAACTTCCAGGCATCAACGAAGCAGTAAACATTAAATGTTTTTTGAAAAACAGGAAGTTACATCTCCATAAAAGGAGTGATGGTGTTAACTCCTTTTTTAATTGATTCAGTTTGATTGTAATTAAGTTTTAAAATTGTTTAATTAACTTTGGGTATTTAAATGAGTCTATTGTTATGTGTTTTTTATTCTGAAGAAGTCTACGGACGAAAGCGTGGAAATAAATCTTGTTTACGCTATTTGCTTCATTCCTTTTTGTTTGCCTCCGATTGCTGCTTTTGCCAGGTTGTGTTTTGGGTTGTGTTTCTATTGGCTTTTTACTTGATTATTCGTTTGTATCTGCCTTTTGATGGCTGAAGCAGCGGAGGATTCTTTACTGAACATGACTATACATCCGACGCCTAGCACTGACGGATGTAACATTAACAGCTTGTTAGTCACCACTTTGATAGACATACAGAACTCGCTCAAGTTTTTGGTGGAGAGAGCGACGGACAGAGAAAATTCAGCTCATGTTTCCAGTCCGGATGAACCGTTTTGTGAGATGGAAACGGTCATAGATCTTCATAACATTGCCGGTTCCGGTGAGCAAGGCAGGAAGAAGGTAGTAACTAGTGAAGTTACTCAAAGTAAATTTGTTCCACGATCCTATAAGAACACCAAGCATTTTTTTGAGCCCGTCAACAACCCGTTTTGTCATTTTGATCAACCAGGACAAGGGTTTACCAGTGAAGAATACCATCGTAAGCGTGACGGGTTGCTGAGATTATTAAAAAGGTACCGGTCCTTACAACTTGAGAATTGTTATTTTAAAAAATGTATTGATTTGGACATAGTGCCCAAGGGACTCCGGTTTTTTAAGTGTCCCAACGGAGTCTCTATTGGGCAACCTTTTTTTGAAAAGTTAGTTTGTTTCTTTAACGATGCTGGTAAGAAGTTTTTGGAACTTTTAGTGGACAATAACATCAGCAAAATGAGTAATCTCAGAGACGAGATTACTGTTTGTGAATCCTTTTTCAGGGAGAAATTAACTGAACTTTCCTTTGACGACCTGTTCAACAAGTTATCTATTGAGGTTGAGCAGCATTGTACTGATGTTATTAATAGGAAGCAGGAAAAACTAGTAAGGGATATTTCTTCCTATGAGAATAAAACCGCTTACAACGATTTTGTTGGGTCCTTTAAAAGGAACCATCTTCAGTACCAGGCTCCACATTTTAACAACAAGCATGTTTTAAACACCGGGGCCTCTTTTGATGTTAGGAATGCCAACCGAACCACTGGTCATGACAAAATTTCTTCGGATTCTATTCCACCTACCAGCAGTTCATCTCCCTCCAATGCGGATGTTAGACCTATAGCGACAGTGTCTATTGACTCTGATAGTAGCAATATGACTGACAGTTCCGTTTTAAACAAAGACAGTTCCAACATGACTATTAAGACCAAACCAAATTCTAATGTGAATCCTTTTTTTCAAAAGAAAAACTATGCCAACAAGACCAGCATCCTTACAAGAAGCCGTACATTCCTGGGGTCAAATTCATCGGGAGACGAGACTTGAATAAAGACCATGAACTATTCAGTGTGATTAATTTAAGTGGACATTTGTTTACTGATTGTGAGTTGAAAGTTTTGCAGTATGGTTTAAATTTTGTGCCTAGTAATAAAGCAAACATCAGTAATACTATTCTGGATATCAAGAAATATACCAGGAAGTTAAATTTGGCATACATTATGCAAGACGTTGCAACCACTGACAAAGTTCTCTTTAAACCTTCATTTTTAACACCGTGTTTGAGGACACCTGTATTCAGGATATTACCAAGTCACTTGAACACAAACACAGATATAGTAGTAACTTAAACAGGGATGAAAGGGAAGCCTTACAGAACTTACAGTCCTTGAACAAGGAATTAAGATACATGAAAAGCGACAAAGGTGGGAACATTGTGGTGATGAGGCAGGATTCTTACAACACTAAAATGACAGAGATTTTGAACAACTGTGATGAATATGAAGTTATTCCCTTATTTGAAATAACTAAGAGACAGAAATTCATCCATTCCTTACTTTATGATGCATTAATGTCAGGTGACATCAATATTGATGAGATCCCAGGATTGGGGTGATATTCGGTATACCGAAGACCCATAAAGATCTCAAAGATCCACCATTTCGACCTATTGTGTCCTCACCCCACTCCATCACCGAGGGCATGGCCATCATTATTGATGGAGCCCTTGGATCAATATTACATTCTTATGATTCATTTATTAAGGATTCCTGGGATTTTCTGACCAAATTAAATAGATTTTTTCAGGTAAATCAATTTAATCCTGACAAGCACATTGTTTTCACCATTGACGTCACATCACTGTATACTTGTATTCCCCATTATGAGGGAATTGAAGCTGTTAGAAGCTTCTTACATCACCATCACACTGGTTTTTCCAGTAATGCTATTGCCACCATATGCCATTTTTTGGAAATTATATTAGATAATCATTTTTTCCTTTTTGGGAAAACTTACTACAGGCAGAAGCGGGGAGTGGCTATGGGTTCTCCAGTCACCGGGCTTATGCCAATGTTGTTATGGCACAATGGGAGCATGAGTTTATTCCACTTCTTAACTCGAAATACAACATCTTATTTTACTGTAGATTTGTCGATGATTTGTTTTTCATCATAGAGGGTAATGAGAACACAGTTGATTTTTTCATCAGAGAGGCGAACACCTATTCTAGTTATATAAAGTTTGTTAAGGGCTCAGTAGGGCTTGAGGTTAATTTTTTAGATGTTTGTTTAAAGTGGGACAACATTGACAACTGTTTCCACAGCACTATTTTTCGAAAGAAGACCTTTACTAACGGGTATCTTCATTTCACTAGCAACCACCCTAGACACATTATGAACAACATACCTAGAGGGCAAATGATCAGAGCTTGTCGAATGACCTCAAAATCAATTGATTTAACTGACGAGATTGATTTCATCATCTCATTGTTTCATGATAGGGGATACCCCGAATCTATACTATTTAACATCAGTGAAGATATCAAGACTAGACGACTAACTGACTATCCAGCTTTGTTGGACTATTCTAGTGGATTAAGCTGTAATAACAGGGTGTCCACTAGTAACAGGAATATTGACAAAGGCAAATCCAACATTAATTTAATTTGTTCTATGGAGATGAGTAGTGATTTAACACACATTCAGAAGGTGGTCAGGAAAAACTGGTCTGTGATCAATTCTAGGGTGGTAGGTGACAAACCGGTTTTTGTTTCTAGAAACACACGTAATTTAAGAAGGATATTAGAGTACAAACACACCTGGTATAACAATAAAAATGTCGCAACCACTGAAAAGGGTATGCAATGTTGTCACAATTGTAAAATATGCAGACACATTTCTGTGGGACCATATATTAGTATAGAGTCCTACGACAGAATTTTATCTGTTCCTAACAATGTTGACTGCAATACCAGCGGTGTAGTGTATATTAGTTTATGTAGTACTTGTCCTGCTTTCTATGTAGGAATGACTAGCAGGAGTTTAAAAATTCGTATTAAGGAACATCTTTATGACATTAAAAAGAAAGACCTTACTAATGCTTTATATAAGCATTCCATTCTCTGTCACAATTTTAAAAGATTTTTATTTTCTATATTAGAGGTTTGCCAGAATGACATGAGAGGGGGGGATTTTAAAAATTACATTCTACAAAGAGAAGCCCTTTGGCAAATAAAATTAAAAGCTGATAAACTTCCAGGCATCAACGAAGCAGTAAACATTAAATGTTTTTTGAAAAACAGGAAGTTACATCTCCATAAAAGGAGTGATGGTGTTAACTCCTTTTTTAATTGATTCAGTTTGATTGTAATTAAGTTTTAAAATTGTTTAATTAACTTTGGGTATTTAAATGAGTCTATTGTTATGTGTTTTTTATTCTGAAGAAGTCTACGGACGAAAGCGTGGAAATAAATCTTGTTTACGCTATTTGCTTCATTCCTTTTCGTTTGCCTCCGATTGCTGCTTTTGCCAGTTTGTGTTTTGGGTTGTGTTTCTATTGGCTTTTTACTTGATTATTGAAGGAAATGTCCTCATTTGGGGAAGCTCAAGAACAGTTATGATCAGACTCGATTTCACAAGCTGTGGTGGAAGGTATTTGTGAAGCATAATTTAATCTAGTCTTTCCTGATCAGATTCTGACCACTGGAAGAGAGGGCTGAAAAAGACTGGATAGCTTTAAATAATCTTTGAGTACATTTAAACCAATCCAACTGCATCCCTTTATGAGGGGTAGGACAAGAAGGCAGCTTGGTCTTTTGAATGTGCTTTTTAGGGGTGCCCAGACATGTGGTCATTGAGATGAAAGACACAGCAGGTTGCTAACCTGATGCATGCCACCTTCACCATCAAAGAGGATAATACAAAGTTCTCCCTTCCCAGCAGTCTCTGCCAGTCTCGAGTACACATCCATAGCAGTTTCTGAGGGGGAAGCACTACAGGGTCTCGAAGAAGCAGTCTCATGGTCTGAGGGCTGCATAAGCAACTCTAAGGAATAATCAGCCTCAAACTGTAAAAAAAAAGACATGGGCGTAATGGTTTCGTCATGGACCTCTTGTTCATTTCTTCTTGGCTTGCAGAGGAAAGCCCACTACACGCATCATCACCCTGAAATGTCTGTGTTTGAAAAATGTGTGAAGGGAATTCAACCTACTCCTGTTTTTGGAGTAAAAGAAATGCAAATAGGACATAACACTGTTTTCCTCACCTAGACAAAAACATAACTAGATTTGATAAATGTAAAGTGTTATGGTGCTTTTATTTCTGGACAACTCTCACTCATTTAAAAGGCATGTGGAAGCAGTTTTTGTTACTTTTATGTAGTTTTACTTAAGAGAAACCATTTCCTGGTTTCCATGGGAAGTGCAAGTGAATAACAGTGGGGGAAGCCAACAGCAGGTTATCTTTGTATTGATAAAGTGCCCAACAACCACAGGCACAACATGAGCTGTAATCTTGTGCCTCACAAATATACAAAGACAAACAAATCTTTACATGACTAGCATTACAAAACAGAATAAAAGAGAAAACAGAACAACTTTATAAAGTATTTAAACAATAAACTCTTAAAATGGAACAAATCTGATAAAATTTTATTTGGCTGATTTAACTGAATGGGGCTGTTTACAGTAGTGTAGTGTGAAGTGTAACACTTTCAAAATGCTTCCTCGAAAGGATATTATGGATAATATTATGATTTTTAAAAGTTTCATAACAGAAGAAGAGTCTAAATACAGGAGCAACTGGGTCAATGCATGGTTGCTGTTTTAGATGGATATCTGGCATTTTGATCACCATAAGACAATGGATTTCAACAGACTGCAAGATAAGTTCAACACCGCAACACTGTTCTGGTAGCAATACACAAATACAACATATTATTCTCAAATATGAGCTTAATAAGTGGACCAAATTTTAAAAATATCAGAAAACAATAAAGAAAAAAATATTCACAATTACATGGGCAAATTAAAAATCAGTTAATTTTAAAGTTACCAAATAATAACAAGAAATATGTTCAAGTTACTGATATATGGTCATTCACATTGAGAGGAGTACTCACTATATTCAGGAATTACCAATATCCAGGACAACTGCTGCCCAAACATCCCTGCCATCCACTAATTCACATAGTTTGAATTGCTAAACCAATGGCAACATCACCCCCCTCCCCAAAGACTGGCCAAATGGGGGTATGATACCAACTGACAAATGTGGGTACTGTAATCTCCCCTCCACAGACTACTACTATATATGGGCATGGCCAATCATAAAACCAACGTGGCACACAAAAACTGAAGTCTGTCAATGGACAACAAGATAAAACTTACCGTAATTTGACTGCTCTGCTTTTTGGTATTCCCCAAGATAATACACCAGAGGTGCAAAGCCATACAAAAAAACTGACATGTATAAGTGGAACAACAGCTTTTAATCATAATGGCTATGCTATCCATATTATCTTGGAATGTAAATGGCCTTACAGGTAAAGACAAAAAGCAGACAGTACTGAACTATATTATGAAATGCAGAGTGCAAAGAGTACTGAACTATATTAAGAAATGCAGAGTGCAAATAGCAATGCTGCAGGAAAGACATCTGAAAATAAATGAGCATGTGAATTTGACAAAAAAAGGAATTCAGGAAGGATATTTAGCAGAATATCAGGGACAATGAAATGGGATGCAATTATACAATAGTGATCAAAGTGGGGGAAAAAGACAATAACAGTAGATTTGTGGGAGTAAGGGCTTACTGGGAATGGAGGAGGATTACGCTGCTGTATATTTATTCTCCACTAAAAACTGTTATTATGGAGGTTAAGAAAATTTTGGAAGAAATAATCAGTTTTCAGCAGGGTATATTACTTATAGGTGGGGACCACAACTTGGAACTTGATTTGCAACAGTGAGGATGTATCAAGGGACCCCAGAAGGGAAAATATAACACAGGGGATAGATTTCTGAAGAAATTTGTGAAAATATCTGGTATGGAAGATGCAAATTCAGTACTAGGAACGCTGACAAAATTTATATATTACTGTCCAAGGAACATAACTTGGCTTGACTAGACAGAAATTATATTTCATGGGAATGTGTGCATTTAGTTGAAAGCTTCAACATACATCCAATAACTATTTCAGACCATGCACCGATAAAAACTAAGACAAAAAAGCAGAGTAACGGAGTAAAAAGGAGATGTTGGCACCTTCACACAGACCTCTTAAAAACGAGAAGGATTTTAAGTAACCGGTAATGGGAATTACTCAAGAGTTACTGGGGAAGCTATAGCTAGTGAGTGTGATAAAATGAAAATGGAGTTTTAAAACAGAAAAGGATATGGTTAAGACGCAATAAAAATTACTTATAGGAGCTTGCAAAGGTTAAAGTACTGCTGAATAAGGGGAATCTCACAGAACAAGAGCAGCCTGTGATGTCCCCACTCTGGGCCAGTAATCAAGGAGCCTGAATCCTCACCACTGACACTGGAGAGGAACGCTCACTTGTAACAAAAATGTATATACCCAGTATTTCCAGATGCAGCTCTCTGCATCATGCACAATTTCCCTTAAGAGCACACAGGGAACACATTCAGTCTGGGGGTCTGGATTTCTCTGTCTCCCTCCAGGTCCCCAGTAAGACTCCTCACTGGCACAGCTACAGAGTTGAGACCTCAGCCTAGTGTCCAAGCAAAGTTCACCAGTACCCTCTCTGTGAAACCAGTGCTTAGTGTCCCTGCTCTAAACAGCTGACACACACATTCTGAGATTTGATTTTCACAAACAAACACACACACACACACACACACACACACACACACACACACACACACACACACACACACACACACACCTCTACCTGGGAAAGGCTGGGACAGATTTACTAACTATGCCTTCTTCTGCCCAGACAATAAGGTAGCTAACACCATCACCAGACACTCCAAAGCCAGCTACTCTAAGGCTCTTGCACGGGTACCCAATTATACGGAGTGAAATTAATATTAATACAAATAGTAGTTTGACCAACAGCAAGGCTTTTCATGAGTGGCCAGAGCAGTCACCAAATATATACAAGTACTCTCAGAGATTAAAATATTCTCTAAAAGACCAGCCACAAAGAAAAGTTTAAATATATTTAATATATAAGAAAAGAACATGAAAAAGTAAATACCAGAGTTTCAATAACAGGAACACAGACAAACAAATTCACACAGACACAGAAAAACAGTGATTCACTAATCTCACTATATTTTCCTGACTGATGTAAAGAATTAATATTCGCTGGTTCACTTACTAATCTCGATATAGGGGGTTTTCTCTGTCAAGTTCCAAAAAGAGACTGCAATGAGACTGCAGTATCATCTAGTATTAAACATTATTTTTGTCCTATATTACACAATGACATCACATACATCTGGTCATCTGACTTCTGGTTCCTTGGCTAGAAGCTGCCAGGATTTAGCACGTCTCAATAATACACAAACATAGAGCTGGCTAAGATCTGTTGCAGCTTCTGGAATTCATAAAACAATTTCAAACCTCTACCCCTCCAGAGTAGCAATTAGTTCACCCCAAAGACAATACAGAAAGTTTCCTAATACAGACTTTTTGTCTCTGAGTGCATTAAGAACTGTAAGATACAATCGTTACGGCCTAAGCCAGCTAATTTAACTTCAAACTATTTTCAAAGTTAGGTGGACTGAGATTAATTTCTTCTCTTACAGTATCCTTTGTTAAAACATGTTACAATAATGCATGTATATTTCTTTCTGTCCAGCAGGGCACACTATTGGTACATTTTTAAACACAAGCAGCTTCACAAATACATTTTTCAAACACAGGCATCTATACAAATCAGTTTGATATACAAATGACATATAATTCTAATTATAATAATAATAATTTGACAAAATTCCAGCTACCTGTGCTGGCATATGTTACACATCCACTGCCCTGTGCTGGCAATACCTCACATCATCACACAGGCACAAATGCTTAAGAGAAAACAAGGCGTATCTGGATGATATGCATGACTTTAGAAAAACTGCTGTTAAGCAACTATCATTTTTGATAATTCCAGAGCACAAAAACTTTTAGCACAACGACTTAAGACAGCAGAAAGTAGAAAGGTCTGTTATCAAAATTAGGAAGCCAAAAAAGAAAAATAACCAGAGATCCTGTAGCACTATTAAGATACTTCAGAAATGTTATGAAAATTTGTAAAAACAGGGAAGTGTGGAAATAAAGAGTGAAAATGCAAATGTTTATGGAATGCTTAATTATTCCAAGGTTAGAGGTGAATGAGGTTCAACAGCTAACAGTGAAGGCATGAAGAGAGGAGATAAAAATGTGATGTACAATCACTCTTCGGGAAAGTCTCCAGGAGCTGATGGTACTCCTGTGGAAGTTTGGAGGGAAGAAAGTGATAAATGTGTGGATTATTTTATTTAACTGCATGTTAAAAGGATGGGGTGCACCAACACATTGGAAGAAAGCTGTGGTGGCTGTATTACCTAAAGACAGTAAAGTCCGATCAGATTCAGCTTCAATTTTAAACCATGACTACAGTGTGTTTATGTTTATACTAACTAAAAGAATGGCAAAGTTGTTGCCAAAATTAATAGATACGTATCAATGTGGTTTTGTGGAAGGGAGGCAAACATCTCACATTAACAAAACAATGATGATCCACAGGGGAGCAGAACTTAAGAAAAATAATCGTGTTGCTGGTGAGTCTTGATACAGAAAAAAATTTTGATACAGTAAGCTGGGATTTTATGAGTAGGGTAATGGAAGCATCTGCATTTCCTGACACAATAATAAGGCTAATTAGGATGCTATATGAGGGATCAGGGGCAAGAATTAAAGTGGGGAGGGTTCCTCTGTGATAAATTGTGTTTGAACATTGGAACTAGGCAGGGGTGTCCCCTTTCCTCTTTGTTAGTTGCTTTACATTTAGAACCAATGGCAAAGAAAATAAGGGAGTCAGAAATGCAATGATACGATTGGTATGGTAATCACTGGCTTTACTTACAGGTGATATTATTTTGTACCTGATAAACCCAGAAAAGGACATTTCAGTGTTGTGAAACATTTTGTGACAGTTTCAAGTCTTTTCGAGATATAAAATGAACGAAGGTCAAACAATGGCTATAGCTGGAAATTATGTACTCGCACATGAACTGGTTCAGCAATATACATATTTATGACGACATCATAAATGAAGTACTTAGGAATATGGATTAAAAAAGACTTCTCTTTTGCCAGCAACGATATGTGAAAAGAGAATACACAAAAGAGAATAAAAACACTGAAAATGGAAGACCTTGTTTATACATATGGATAATACAAAACCTGAGAAAATGGAATATCTTGTTTATACATATGGATAATACCAAACCTGAGAAAATGGAATATCTTGTTTATACATATGGATAATACAAAACCTGAGAAAATGGAATATCTTGTTTATGGCTACAGATAAGATACAATCAGTGAAAATGTTTTTAGTTCTTTCAGTTTTATACACGGGTAGGCATTATCAACCACAGGAGAAGCAGTTGTGGACAATAATTAATAAAGACTTGAAGGAATTTATCTGTGAGGAGAACAAAAAGTACAGTTGTGTACCTACCATAAATGTAGATGTTCGAGTGTATTCACTGTTGCAGTCATTACACTTGGGTTATCCTGCTGGCAGGCTACCCGCAGTCAGCCTGAATTCCAAAGTCCTGGTCCGATGTCAGTTGCTGTCGCCTCTTCCCTGATGTCAGTGCGCTAGGGGTCTAAAAGATCCAGCCGATGCCATTTTCTTCAGTTTTTCTTGCCCCAGATGTCAGGTGCCCCCAAAAGGGTAGGCTAAAAATTCTGCTTATAAAAAAGCATGCACTAACATAAACAATAACTTCATCTGCAAGCAAATACACCACATTGGTTGTATAGGATAGAGAAGTACAGATAAGTCCCAATAAAGGAAAAGGGGGATGGTGGGAGGGTAACCTGGACTGCAACAGTGAATACACTCGAACATCTACATTCATGGTAGGTACACAACTGTACTACGTTCATCGTGTTTCACTGTTGCAGTCATTACAATTGGGTTGAATCCCAAAGCTGAGGTTGGGTGGCTGGGCCTAAATAGAATTAGGAGTGGCTATGAGGCCCTGCAGAACTGCAGTGGCAAAGCCTGCTCTGGATTTACAATAAAGAGGTAAGTGGTAGTGCTTTGTAAAAGTGTGCACTGAACTCCAAGTTGCAGCCTCCAAAATATCCTTGGTTGGTACTCCTCTGAGGCAGGCTGCAGAAGTGGCTGCTGCTCTGGTTGAATGTGGCCTAATGCCCTTAGGCACTGATTTGCCATGTTGTGAATAGCAGAAACGAATGCAATGGCCTATCCATTTTGAAATAGTCTGCTTTGAAATAGCTTTTCCTTGCGATCCTGCAGCATATGCCACTAAGAGTTGTTCAGTCTTTCCGAAAGCTTTAGTTTTGTCCAAGTAGAAGTGTAGCTGTCTGTGTATGTCCAAAGAATGCAGAAGTCTCTCCCCCTTATTCTGTTGGTTTGGATAAAAGGTAGGCAAATAATTGGTTTGGTTAAGAGCCACACTGGACACTACCTTAGGCATAAATGTTGGGTTTGTCCTTACAGAAACCCTGTCCGGATGGAAAATAATAAAAGGTTCCACAGCCATTAGTGCCTGTAACTGAGACTCTTCTTGCTGAGGTTATTGCTAAGAGCAGAGCTGTTTTCCATGATAAGTATTTTATGTCAGCTGTATTGGCTGGCTCAAAAGGAGGCAGTGTGAGCTTTTCCAAGACAAAATTGAGGTCCTATGCAGGTGTTGGAGCTCTCCTTGGAGGTCTTACGTTTTTGGCCCCTCTGAGGTACTGCCATAGCAGTGGATTAGAAAAAAATAGGTGGATCCGTATTGTAATGAGCTGAAATGACAGAGGCATTGATCTTAATTGATGAGAAGGATAGGCCTTTGTCCAGCATCTCAGTTAGATATTGTAAAATCTGAGGAATATTTGGTACAAGCGTGTCCATTCCTTGTGCCTGGTTCTAAGCACAGAATCTCTTCCATTTTTCTGTATAAGATTTTCTGGTGCTGGGCCTCCTGGCCTCCAAAATAACATCCATAACTGCTTTAGAGAGAGGTGTGTTCTGAGAGGTTAAATTATCAGATTCAAAAGCCAGATTTAGGGGTTTGAGTTGGCTGTGCAGGATCTGATTGTTTTGTTGGGTCAGCAAATGAGGAATTTGGGGTAATGTCCAGGCTGGACCTTGAGACAAACTATTTAGGATTGGGTACCAGTGCTAGCGTGGCCAGTCTGGGGCAATCAGTATCATCTTTGGCTTCTCTTGTCTGACCTTTAGGAGTACCTTGGGAAGGACAGGCAGTGGAGGAAAGGCATATACTGTAAGGGTTTTCCAGCTGAATGATAGGGCATCCACTTTCCATGCTTGTTTGTGACAAGTCCTTGTGCAGAATCTCTGTAGTTGGCAGTTTAGCGGGGAGGCAAATATATCTATGTCTGGGCATCCCCATTTCCTTGTTATCATGTTGAAGATTTGTGGATCTAGTTTCCACTCGTGAGGATCTTTGAGATTTCTGCTTAGTTCGTCTGCCAGAGTATTTGTCTTTCCTGGCAGGAATTGTGCTTGCAGGTGTACGTGATAAGTCAATGCTGTGTTCCACAAAGTCATGGCTTGTCTTCAGAGGGGGTAGGCATGTGTGCCTCCCTGCTTGTTGATGTACCACATGACTGTAGTATTGTCCGTCTTTATCAACAGTTGTCCTGGATGAAGTAGATACTTGAAGGCTGTCAGGGCATTCTGAACAGCTAGCATCTCTTTTTGATTGATATGAATATACATTTGGCTGGCTGGCCATGTTCCCTGAATACATTTTCCTGCCATGTGTGCTCCCCAGGCATAGCCTGATGCATCTGTTGTTAGTGTCTGCCTGGCCGTGGGTAGAGTGAATGGCTGTCCCTTGTTGTAGTGACAGGCCTGTGCCCACCATCAAAACTCCTGTTGCAGGCGGGGAATGAGAGTAATTAATGTTTCCAGACTGTGGCAATGTTAAGTCCAAACAATTTTTAGATACAATTGTAGTTTCCTCATATGCAGTCTTGCATATGGAATTAGTAGAATGCAGGAGGCCATGAAGCCCAAAGCCTGGAGAATTTTTCTTGCAGATAACTGGGTCTTTGTTGCCAACATTTCAAAGTAAGAAGTCAGTTGCCTTTGTTTGTCTGGCGTGAGATAAGCCATCTGGGCAGTTGTATTTAAGCTTGCACCCAGGAATATTATCTCTTGAGAGGGTACTAGTTTCGATTTTTTTAGTTTACCGTGTACCCTAGGCAAATTAATAATCTTTTTACAAACGCCAGATGCCTCAGTAGAATGTCTTTGTTCTCTGCTTGAATAAGGCAGTTGTCCAAGTAAGGGTATATTTGAATCCCCCTTTGTCTGCAGTCAGCAATTACTGGTGCCAGGCATTTTGTGAAGACACTGGGTGTAGTAGATAAGCCAAAGGACAATGCAGAGAATTGGTAGTGCATTGACCCAGCTATAAATTTGAGGTATTGTCTGCAATCTTGTCTGATTGGGACATGCAGGTATGCCTCTTTTAGGTCCAAAGTTACAAGCCAAGACTTCCTGCCCAGCATGGGCAGAAGCTGCTGCAGAGTCTGCATTTTGAATTTTGGAACGTCCAGAAAAGTGTTTAGAGTAGACAGGTCCAGTATTGGTCTCCAGGCTTTGCCCCTTCTGGGTACCAGGAATAGTAGAGTAAAATCCTTGTCCCTGCTCTTGCTGTGGTACTTGCTGAATGGCCCTCATGTCCATGAGGGATGTAACTTGTTTTTGTGCCTCTGCCCATTAATTTTGTGGCAGGTCTGGCATACCTTTTGCCTTTGGCAAGGTGTGAAAGTGGAACCTGTAGCCCTGGGACACTATATTCAAGACCCATTTGTCCTGGGTGATTATATGTCAGTTTTGTGAGAAAAGTGCTAGTTTTCCCCCTAAAGGGGCTGCCAAAAAATAAGTGCTTGGCATTGGCAGAGGAAAGTCATTGGGACTGTTTTCTGTATGGCTGTGATTTGTCTTCTCCGCTTTTGGAGGTAGGAGCACCCCGTTGTTTAGGTCTGTAAGAGCCTTGGGGCTGGGATCTGCCTCTAGGGCATCTGTATCTGCCTCTTTGTGGCCTGTCTGACACTGGAAAGGACCAATTCTTTGAGGCCAGTTCCTGCTAAATCTGGGTGGTTGTACCTGTAAGAAATCCTTAACTGTCTGCATAGATTTCGCTTTATCCACCATTTTCTTCAACACCTCTTCTGCCTTAACACCAGAGTATCATGCTGTAAAGGAGCATACAATAATTTTGCCTAAACATGATCAGGCAGATGTTGTTCCTTTAACCAAGCATGCCTTCTAATGACAGAACCCATAACAGCGGCCCTGCAAGAGGCCTCCAGTGAATCAAAACCACATTGCAAAATATGTTTCCCAACTTGTTCAGCTGCATGCAATAAATCCCGCATTTCCTTGTTATCTGCACTTTCAGAATTTGTCAACATTTTCTGCTTTAACGGTGACATTAAGTATTGCTGATATTTAAGCATATGAAACTGACAATTTAAAGCCCTTACAGCCAAGGTGGCAGAAGTGTAAACTGTTTTCCCCTATCTGTCCAGAGCTCTGGAATCCCTATCAGAGGGGACAGGATTTTTTGCAGTGGAAGCCTTGACCCCTTTGTTTCTGGGTCAGCAGCAGGGTTTTTGTATAGAAATTTGTGGGAATCTGGAACCCTGTAGTATCTGTCTGGCTTAGCCGGTGCAGGGGGTAAAGAGTCAGGAGAGAGGTTGGACTCTGAAAAAAACATCATCTACTATGTCCAGTACAAGTGGAATTGCAAGAGGTCTATGCTGAGGTAGTAAAAGAAAGTCTCTAAGCCTTTTCTTAGATTCTGAATAATCTTGGCTCTCCCAGTGAAAGTGCTCCCTCATGGTGTGAAGGGTTTCCCCAAAAGAATAATCCTCAGGAGGAGAGGCTGAAGGAATAGACTCTTCAGCATCAGAATCCTCATAGGGAGGAAGGGAGTATCCCTGATCAGAAGAGGAGTCAGGGGAAATGGAAATCTGATCTGAGGATTCATATTCTGTCTTTTGCCTAGGCCTCTTATCTGGAGGGGGATGGGAACCCCTGATTAAAGTAATTAGGTCTTCGGCCATTTTAAGCATCTGTTTTTTAGGCATGGAAGTCTGAGTAGGAGAATGCTGTACTTGTTTCTTTGTCTTTAGAGCTGCTTTAGTCTTTGCCTTTGAAGCTAAAGTTGGCTTAACATATAACTGTGTAGGTCTGAAGACACCCTCAGAAGCCGATGCCTGCTCAGTGGCTCCGGACCTATCTGAGGGAATAGTTGCCGAATGTCCCAACACCTTGAGTATCCAGAGGCCTAGTCGGCTCCACGTGGGAGTCGGAAGCGGCCTGTGGCTCTGAGGTAGCGGGCGTCAGGGGCTGCGAAAGCGTCTCACTGAGAACCGGCGACTAGCCTAGCAGAGGCCTCATCGTCGGTTTTGTACCTCGGATGCCTATCCTTTTCCTTGTCCTTGCGTTTCTTGTAAACTCCGGTCGTCGGCTGGTCCGACGGCATTATATAGTTAAATCTTCGGCCAAAGTAATGAAATGCAAAATCGTACCAATGCTTAACAGTGCATTGGCTAAATCTAGCACAAAACCGACAGCTAGCAACGTCGTGGTCAGGGCCTAGGCAAGGAATACAGTAAGAATGAAAATCCTTATGAGGTATTTGCTTCCCACAAGAAATACAATTGTTAACTTTTTCTGACATCGGTCTGGAGCAAGAAAAAAAGTTTCCCCAATGGGGTACTTAGTTTTAATAAAGATTTTGGTTCTGAAATTCGGATTCGAAAATCTCAGGAGTCAGCCGACCGGCACTTGCGAACTGCTTTTGCTTCGGGCACCGCGAGGCAAGAAAGACTGAAGAAAATGGCGTCGGCTGCATCTTTTATACCCCTGGTGCACTGACGTCAGGGAAGAGGCGACAGCAACCGACACCGGACCAGGACTTTGGAATTCAGGCCGACTGCGGGTAGCCTGCCAGCAGGATAACCCAAATGTAATGACTGCAACAGTGAAACACGATGAACATCAAGAGTTATATGGGATAAGTTGATCCTTCCAATAGGACAAATGGTTTAGGATTATCCGATATGAAGGGATATTTTACAAACACAGTTAAGACATAGATACATAACGCAAGCAGAAGGTTATGATTCAAAATGGATGATGATCAAGTGGGAGAGGGGGATTCCAGAAATAAAGAGTGGGATTCTGAATGCAGGTCCTTACAGGGAATAACAAACACCATACAGAATATTACATTCATAAAGTAGCAAAAAGTATTCTGAGAACTAAGCCAAGATGACAACGGAGAAAGAAGATTTTGCCAATAGGGGTGACAGCAAGTAGGGGTACAGAAAATGAGCAGGATGGGGTTTGAATTTACTGGAGAAAACAGGCAAAAGGAACCAAGGTACTGGGAGCAAATAACTAGAAAGGAAAAGGTAACAGAGTAGGATGAGGCCAAGAAGACATTTGGATTGCAGGCTAGACACTACCTCACCTACCAGGGATTGATATCAGAGTATAGGTAAAGAGAAAGGGATATAGGAATCATAAGCGAAAGACCTGCTCCTGATGAGTTCTTAGCCAAATCTAAAACAGACGTTGCTGTTAAACGGAGAATTAGTGGGGCAAATATTGGCTTCTCTTGTCTGTCTATGGTAACTATAAGCAAAATAAAATAAACAGTACACAGTCCTGTCAAAGGTGGCTCACAAACAACAACAATCAAGGCTTAAAAAAGATGTGAGCACACCAACAAAGCTGAAAGAAAGCCAAAAAACATCCTAAAACACTTCTATATTACAAAAGGATGAGTGCTTTCACAGGGTTACCGCTTCATCAGATCCATTAAAACGAACTAAGTCCCAAGAAGAACAACAGTACCACAGGCAGAAGACCACCAAAGAAATCCAATAAACTCTTCCAGTAGAAACAGAACTTACTTTATTTCACAAAACAGTCAATATAAAAAGTGATATCCACAAGCGCTTTCGCCTGAAACCCTGTCAGGCTTTTTCAAGATAATCACAATACCTTTTTAAATTACTTATATAGTCAAGTCGTCAATTCAATTAATTTCACTCATTTGTATTTAATTCAATAATTGATTAATTAATTGGTACTTCATAGTACCTTACCTATACGCTATATACGCATTTAGAACAAAATATTAAAACACAATATTTTGTTTACCCAATTATCAGCAATCTTAATGTACAAAGGTGAAAACATGAACAATAAATATCTATAACAATTTTCAATAAATTTTTTATAAATTTTAATAAATTTTAATAAAATGTGTCATGTGTGTTAATGTACACTGCACATACTTTTTGTGTAATTATAACCCACCATAAAATCTTATATTAGATTATATTAAATAAAATAAAAACTTGTGTCAATTTATATACATGATACAAACTGTTAAAAACTATTAAATTTCATAAGACCGCAGTTTAATTAGATTAAGGCACTGCCTTCCTGGTGGTGACTCTTACTAGTGACTGTACCTCAACAGAACTTTTACACTTAATATATTTCCTTCATATCACTTCTCTTCAAATAATTCAGAATGTAAACCTAAATGCATGCAATCTAAGTGTTTTGCTTTGTTAACATGTCACTATGCACGACAGTGCTTTTTATAAATATTTTATCTCTACCTGTATAACAAGGTGCACAATTTTTGTTGTCCCTTACAAATGCATATTGCTAATAATGAACACCTAGTGCTCACATTTATGTTCAGTAAAAGAGCAATCTCAAATTCAGAATTACAGTCTAGCTCGTCTTAATTTTAAAGTACTGTTGATGCTAATGGCTTCATTCAGCCCTGGTGGTCTAGAGGCATCTAGCCTCAGTTGCCACATTAACTCTTTATGTTCCAGTGTGGACTCCCAATCACCACCTCTTGGATTTAAAGGTACCTGTTCCAGTACCATAAACTTTAAGGACATCCTAGGACATACTGCCAAGTGTTTACAAAAGGCATTGGTATCTTTCCTTTTTTGTATGTCATATAAATGCTCGTAGATTCTTCTATGCAATGACTTTTCAGTTTTACCCACATAGAAACTTCCACAAGCTTGACAAACCCATAAATAAATCACCCCTTTGGATGCACAATTATAATATGCTTCAGATTTAACCTTAAAATTTCTGTGTTTAATGTAATAACTGTTGATATTCATTATATATGAACATTGCTTGCAACTATTACATTTAAAAGTACCAGTTCCTAAACCATTTGTATTCCTAAAATGGTATTGTTGCTTTTCAAACATATTTTTAAGGTTAGTGTTTCTAGCATTCACAAAAGTTGGTGTTGTGGGTAAGCTTTTATTAGTTTCTTCACTGGTCCTTAAAATTGGCCAGTATTTCAATATAGAATTTTTCACTTTTAATGAGTCATTATTGTAAGTGTGTATAAATGCTTTGTTGTGTTCCATGTGGGACGTGTTTTTTTCTTCTTTGGAAACTTTTGCTGTAGAACAACCTAGCAGTGGGAAGAAAGTGTCCACTCGTTTACTTTTAACCTCTGTTAACATTTTTTCAATCAAAAACCTAGGATAACCTCTTTCAAGAAAGAAATTAGATAAAAGCAAAAATTATTTTTCAAAGAGTGCTTCTGTACTACACATTCGGGATGCCCTGATGAATTGCCCTTTTACAATTCCTTTCTTTTGTGAGAAAGGATGACCACTGCTGTAGTGCAAATATGTATTAGTGAAATTAATTGAATTGACAACTTGACTATATAAGTAATTTAAAAAGGTATTGTGATTATCTTGAAAAAGCCTGACAGGGTTTCAGGCAAAAGCGCTTGTGGATATCACTTTTTATATTGACTGTTTTGTGAAATAAAGTAAGTTCTGTTTCTACTGGAAGAGTTTATTGGATTTCTTTGGTGGTCTTCTGCCTGTGGTACTGTTGTTCATCAGATCCATATAAAAAGCAACTCAAAGTAAAATACTTATACAGGTTAAAAATCACATAATTAAAATATCAAGTTCACCTTCTACTAATTAAAGCTGTCTTTAAAGGAATACTAGCATTGAGCCCTGTACCATCAGGGATGTGCTCTACGAGCTACTGATGGTACTAGCTGCTGGATTTTGACTTTTAAGAATTTCTGCTAGTTGAATATCCACTGATATATACCCACGGTGGTGGTGCTGCGGTAGCGTTGTCACCTCACAGTAAGATGCTATCCGGTTCGATTCTCAGCTAGAGCATCTTCTGCGTGCAGACATGCATGAATGGGCGTACCTTCGTTGAAGGTTGTGTGTTAGGGCTGGTAACTCGGTACAACTACCAATCATTAGCGGAACGGAGTTCCGTTGTGGCGACCCCTAACCGGGAAAAGCCGAAAGACACAACAACAACAACAACAACCAACATTTAATGGCCTAACCCAAGATGCATAAAACTTTAGTGAAACCTCCCATGCGACCCATAGTCTCTGGACGTGGTTGGGCCACTGAGCCCTTGTCCTAGTATGTAGAGAACATGCTAAAACCTCTTCTAGAGGAGGCCCCCTTAGTTTTAAAGGATACACAACATTGTCTATCGACTTTATTTGATAAAGTACAAGGTTTTGATTTATCAGAAACTTTGTTAGTCACACTTGATATCAAAACCTTATTTACAGTGATCCCGAATACAGAGGGGATAGACTCAGTTAAACTTTATATGGCACATCATGACTATTGCACTCTCCTTGCATACCTTACATCCTACCAAAGCTCCATCATTCCCCCACTCAACCACTACCACTGTACTACTACTCACAACACCACCCATGTCTCACCCATACTCAGCTCCCCTCCCACCAACTCAAGAACCATCCCTATGCACCCCCCACATATTCTACCAACTACATTACTCAAACATAAAGCATCCCTACAACTTAACATAGTAACCCTCCTACCATACCCATTACCCACAGAGCACAATCATAAAGTTTCCCTTATAAACAAACACATTCAAAAACTGAGAAAACTAATAACCTCATGCATATCAAAACTAGCCCTAAGTGGAGACATCCACCCCAACCCTGGCCCTACCATCTCCAATCCCAACCCTCATAATCAGACAAGAAACCACAACTTCTCCCATATTACAACCAATAGAAAGCCAAGTGACTTCCTTCTACTAAGCCTAAATATTAGAAGTATATCCAACAAAGTCCATGAACTCCATGCCACCATAGACATGTACTCCCCAGACATAGTCATCCTGACGGAAACCTGGCTAAAACCTCACATTACCAGTGAGCAAATACTCCCTACAGGTTATGGCATACTAAAAGTTGACCGGCTAAACAAGAAAGGAGGCAGTGTAGCTATAATATTTAAACAGCATCTAAACATCCAGATCTTAAAATCATCAGCTCCACAAATAGGAAACGAAGAAATAATATATACCAACCTCAAAATAAACCAAAACAAAACCATCTCCCCCAAGAAACTATCATTTTAGGTTATTTCAATATTGACTGGCAATCCTGTTCTGGCAACCATCCAACCCATCATGTAAACCTTCATGGCTTCACCCAACTAGTCCAGTCGCCAGCCAGGATAAATAAAAACTCCAGCAAGCACACTACCCTGGACTGGATACTAGTCAGTAAGAGCCCCCAGTCATATATAACAGGCTGCTTATCAGATAGCCTCAGTGATCACTCCCCAACATTCCTACTCAAAAAATACCTACACCAAGCTAAACCTGTCATCTACCATCAAATACGTAAAAAACTAAACTTTAACCCACTCACATTCATCTCACCCCTCAAAGAATGTAACTGGCATCCTCTAAAGTACCTCAGTCTTGATGACGCAGTTGAATTTTTTAATACTACCTTCCTGAGCATCCTTAATTACCATGCCCCCATAAGACTTTCCAGAATCAAAGCACAACCCTCCCCATGGCTACAGAAAACCACCAAGTCAGAAATGAAAAACAGGGATAAAGCCTGGGAGCACTGGCGCAAAACCAAAACCCCCTCAACTAGACAAAATTTCCTAGAACTACGCAATTGAGTCAAAAAGCTAATAAAACAGGACAAATTCCAATACTACCAGTCTGCCCTAGAATCCTCCCAACACAGCCCCAAACAATTCTGGTCCTCCATAAACTCCATCCTCCACACAGGTAAAGTCAGTACCCCTCCTCCTAACATCCCTCACTCCTCAGAAAATATTGCTACCTCATTCAACACACACTTCACACAAACCATACTATCACTAGCTAAACAACACAACCCCCCCTCACCTCCAACCCACACCTTCAACTAGTAATCTCCCCACTGCCTTCTGTTTTTCTCCTGTACCTACCACCAACATAAAAAAAACTCTTAACTAAACTTAAGCCCACCAAATTAGCAGCAGACAACCTCCCAAGTGAATACCTACAAATCGCAGCTGATGCTCTGGCCTACCCAGTATCCATCTTGATTAACCGATCTCTGTCAGAAAGTTACGTTCCAACACTGTGGAAAGTATCGCATATAATTCCCCTCCACAAAGGCGGACCTTCCACAGAACTAACCAATTACCGCCCCATAGCTATTCTCTCTCCACTCTCCAAAATACTAGAGAGATGCATACACTCTCAGGTCTCAGACTACCTCCTTATTAAAAACCTCCTTTCCAATACTCAGCATGGTTTCCGACCAAACCATAGCACCACCACTGCCTTACTCTCCTTTACTAACACTATCCTTCAGCATAAAAACAATGGCTATCTCTCCTCTGCTCCTTTCCTAGACCTATCTAAAGCATTTGACATGGTCCCACACAAACAACTTATCTCTGTCCTCAATAACCTATCCTTCTCACAGTCACCAACTGTTTTCAGAGTTACCTGTCTGACCGCCAACAATCCGTTGTATGGCAGAATGACATATCTCCCCAACTACCCGTCTCCATAGGGGTTCCCCAAGGATCCATCCTTGGACCCCTACTCTTCTCTGTTTTCACCAATAATCTAGTCTCTGCCACCAAACATGGCACACTCATACAATACGCAGATGACTCAACCATCATCTGCTCAGCCCAGTCCCTACCCAAACTGCAAAAAGTCACACAGGAAGCCTTTTCCTCTGTTGAAACTTGATTATCCGATGCCCAATTAATACTCAACGCAAACAAAACTAAACTACTCATCTTCCAACCCACCAAACATATTCAAAACAACTCTCACTTTAACATCACAACAAAAGACACCACTCTATACCCAACTGAACACACCAAATTGCTAGGAGTGGAAATAGACAATAAACTAAAATTTGACATTCACATATCCATGACCATAAAAAAGTCCACAAAAAACTAGGAGCGTTATACAGAAATAAGCAACTTCTCACCAAAGCAGCAAAGATTTCAATAGCAAATTCCCACCTTATCTCCACACTACTTTATGCCTCACCAACCAACCTAAGGCAATGTGATCTATACAAGCTAGAGACCTGCTACAACAAAATCGCTCGCTATAGGGGCATCCTACCGTAGTCACCACTGTCTCTCACTTGCTGAACTGGGCCGGCTTGAACTCCCTCACCTCCTTCAATGGTATCAGCTCTCACTCGCCCACAAACTAGTAAACCATCCACTAAATGTCCCATCCCTCCAGAATCTACTCCAACCCTATCGCACCACCAGACCACTAAGATCCAGCAACAAAAATCACTTGCAGATCACTAAAGCCAATAACTCTACTGGTGAAGCACTATTCTCTTGTGCCATAGCCAAATTATGGAACTCCCTCCCACCCACAATTACCTCCATACCATCATGCACCCACTTCAAAACTTTACTAAAAGCACCTAAAACATGCTGGCTATGCCCTTGCAACTCCCACTCTAATATCACCCACCCCATCCAACCACTACCTTTCTTTCCACTCCACTAACTACCTTGATTATAGCAAGCTCAGATGCTCATAAGCCTAGTACTTATTATACAGCAGGAACTTCTTATTGTAACATTTGTTAATGTCTGTTATGTATTTCACAGATAAAGATTCTACTTGTCTACTGATGTACTAAGTTCTTCATCTGTAAATATGTTGTAAGTAACTGCTATGTAAATTGTTAATCGCTATGTAATCCAATGTAACTACTGTCCGTTTATTTTAACTGTGGAGCTTTTCTCCCTGGGCCTCCACTGAAAATGGACCTACGTCCAGTCGGACACTCCCGGTTAACAAATATAAATAAATAAATTATAGTCATAATATAATAACTGTGGTTTGTACACTGTTGGATTTAATCTTGAACGATAATGTTTTTCTTTTTAATGATAGATATTTCCTGCAGAAGCAAGGGGTGGCCATGGGTACACCATGTGCCAACACCTATGCGAATTTGGTGTTGGCACAATGGGAAGAAGAATATGTACTGAATAGTAATGCTTATAATGCACGTCTACTATATTATGGCAGGTTTGTGGACAATATTCTTTTGTTATGGAATGGTAGTGAAGCACAACTGAATGAATTCATTGTGTATCTCGAAGGGACTACCAGCTACCTTAAATTTGTTATGCATTGCTCATTAACCAGTATAGATTTCCAGGATATTACGTTTCATAAGAATGGCTTAGGAGGGCTCGACACCAACTGCTTTAAGAAGACATGCTGGAAAAATAGTATATTGCATAAATCCAGTATGCACCCCTCCCCTCACATATTTTTAAAAACACTGTGAAAGGACAATCCTTGAGATTATCACGCCTTACACTGATGATACAGGTATGAGTGAATCTATTGATCATTTTTTACATGACCTTTCGGACAGAGGATACCCTGATAGATTGACAGCTGATGTTCATAGGGAGGTACAAGTGCATAGGAATGATAAAGGAGCTCCCTATTTTTCTAATAAGCACAGGAATCATAATAGGCGGCATCGTAGTAGCAACTTGAACCATGGACATCCTAAAGTGCTATTTACCTATTCTAGTAATATTTCTGATTTTTGTAATATCATTAGGAAAAACTGGCCTATACTATTAGCGGCTGAAGCCACCAGTGAAGTGGTTGGGTCTTGTCAGAGTTTTATTTTTAGAAATAACAAAATTTGAAAAGGATGCTATGCTATGGCCCTAAAGCTGCAGTGACTGATCCTTTGCCTTGTGGTAAATGCAAAGCATGTACTTTTATAGTCCGAGAACAAGTGTTTATTCACCCCATTACTAGGAGTGAATTTGTCCCTAGGTTGTCTGCCACACGCAACAGTAATTGTCTGGTCTATTTGGCAACTTGCACGGAGTGCCAAAGTTTTTATGTGGGCAAGACAATGCGCAAGTTTAAGGAAAGGATTTTGGAATATCAGAAACAAAGTCTTTACAAATGCATTGGCAGTACATATGGCTAAAACAGGGCATAATGTCTTCCATTTTAGAGTTTTACAACTAGTAAAACCTGGTATGAGAAGAGGTGATGTGAATAACTACTTGGAGAATTTGGAAGTGAAATGGATTATAGCCCTGCAAGCATACAAAGTTCCAGGGCTCAATGCTAGTACTCCTTTAAAGCCAGCTTTAATTAGTAGAATCTGAACTTGATTTTATTAATTATATGTGATTTTAACCTGTATAAGTATTTTACTTTGACTTGCTTTTTATATGGATCTGATGAAGCCGTAACCCCGCGAAAATGCTCATCCGTTTGTAATAAAGAAGTATTTCAGGACGTTTTTCAGCTTTGTTGGTGTGCTCACATCTTGTTTTTAAGCCTTGGTAACTATAAGAATCAGTGGAGGTTAGAAAAGATCGATTTTCCAGTCTCTCTTCCCAATTTAAAATATAAAAACAGGAGGGCATACGTATGGCTCTAAAGTATGCACCAAAGTCCAAAACGTTTAGCAACTTTGCTTGAAAATGTGTTTGCATATGTCTTTTTAAACCCCAAGCAGACTTCAAAGAGTTTCTCCTCGGGTAGACAGCAAATAGAAGTGTGATGAAGAAATAAGCAACTGGAAACATGTTTTGGGATTGTAACGAGTCCACAGATTTAAAAAATTCCCTATGGAGCTAGGGCACAGGACCTGACTTGTCTAGACATATTAAGGCTTTGAGCTGAATAATGTTGCTTGTCCCCCCCCACCAAAAAAAAAAAATTACTAGAAAACAGAAATCAAAGTCTAAACCAACTGTATTTGAAGTACTAAATATTATAAAAGAAACAAAAGAACTAGAAGCGCAATGTTTAAAGAAAGAGCAAACTACAGAGAAATAAATAGAAGTTGTGAGAACAATACATGCAAAATAATTTCCAGGAGAAGTGAGATTTAAGGGAAGGCAGGCACTGAGCAATTTATGTAATGTTAGACTGATGATTGCTTCTGCTCCATAAATACCCTTATCCAGCACAAAATTTAAAGTTTTACCTGTACATTTGTCCTAAATGTTTTATGATCCGCATTGCTGTTTTATTTTGTACATTTATGTCCTAAATGTTTTATGATCTGCATTGCTGTTTTATTTTGTACATTTATGTCCTAAATGTTTTATGATCTGCATTGCTGTTTTATTTTGTACATTTATGTCCTAAATGTTTTATGATCTGCATTGCTGTTTTATTTTGTACATTTATGTCCTAAATGTTTTATGATCTGCATTGCTGTTTTATTTTGTACATTTATGTCCTAAATGTTTTATGATCTGCATTGCTGTTTTATTTTGTACATTTATGTCCTAAATGTTTTATGATCTGCATTGCTGTTTTATTTTGTACATTTATGTCCTAAATGTTTTATGATCTGCATTGCTGTTTTATTTTGTACATTTATGTCCTAAATGTTTTATGATCTGCATTGCTGTTTTATTTTGTACATTTATGTCCTAAATGTTTTATGATCTGCATTGCTGTTTTATTTTGTACATTTATGTCATAAATGTTTTATGATCTGCATTGCTGTTTTATTTTGTACATTTGCTAACTGAGTGAACACGCTGGACAAAAGTTTTGGGGGTGACCTTGCAGCACTGTCTAGTTAAGTGGCTTGCTCAGAGTCACAGAATAGTAAAATGGAGGTGGGGGGACTCAAACCCTGAGCTTGTTGGTCACAAAGCACTTTAACAGGTCAGAGCATTAATCTTCAGTTTCTGGTATTTCATTATCTACCTTTTTGAAATAAACTGCAGCATAAACCTTAGCGCTAGGTGATTTGCTGACATTGACTAATGCTAATGTGACATCCCGACCCCCATGTATAAATGGGAAAAGGGAGGTTACTGAGGATGACGATGATAACTCGTGGAAACATCTCTCTGCTTGCACTATCACTTATGCCAGCAGCTTTATCAGTTAATAGTTCATACGATAAATGTTTTATTAGCTAACTACCTACATCATGCAACTAGGCATCACTTTGGTAGCCCCTGTGTGGCCACATTATACATGTTTCTGAATCCCAAGGCAAATCCATAATCAAGAACTTCCATTCCCTTAGCTTTTGGAATATTTTTCTGCTAAATGTATTCCAGCATTGTCAATACAGCTAACTCTTTCCTCAGCCGTATTCCGAGGTATTTCATTGTTTTCATGCCTCCAAAAGGTACAAGATTTGCAGTTATTTACGTGGACAAAATATCTACAGATACAGCTTATAACTTTTGTTTTATTTACATTTATTGTACAACCCCAAAGCACCTGGAATTAACTCAATCCGCAACGCAGTGGCATCTTGTTCTGGCCTTGCAGAATAACAATTATGTTATCCCTAAACAATGCTGTTGTATCCTGTTCCCCCTTTCATTGATACCCTTGGATGTTTCCGGACCTTTCAAAACAATGCTGTTCTATCCTGTCCCCCCTTTCATTCATACACTTGGATGTTTCTGCACCTTTCAAAACAATGCTGTTCTATCCTGCCCCCCTTTCATTCATACCCTTGGATGTTTCTGCAGCTTTCACTCTTAGTGCAAATGGCACTATATTACAAACCCACTGGTGGAAAAAAGAGGCCATCCTTGCCTTCATCCTCTAGACAAACAATTTATAAGACAGTATCTGCCCCCACCCCATCTTTTCTTCTGCATCTCTCTCTCTATAAAAATATATATATATATATATATCTATGTTGTTGTGTCTTTCAGCTTTTCCTGGTTAGGAGTCGCCACAGCGGAACTCCAGTCCACTAATGACTGGCAGTAGATTCTTACGTGCCGAGTTGCCAGCCCTGACGCACAACCTTCAACAAAGGTACGACCATTCACGCATGTCTCCACACAGAAGATGTTCTAGCTGAGAATTGAACAGGACAACGTCTTACTGTGAGGCGACAACGCTACCGCAGCACCACCACCGATATATATAGATATATATATATATATATATATATATATATATATATATATATATATATATTCCTTATTAATTCAATTTTAACAGGAAATGCAGATTCAGCCATTATCTTACACATGTATCTCCAACTTATCCAATCAAAACACTTTCTTTGCATTTAGTATTAATGGTTATTTTTTTTGTCTTTTACATTTTTTGGTCAAAGGTCTACCTGCCCTCTACAAATTCACACTTATCCAGGTCTACAATTCTGATAGCAAAATAAAAAAGTTAACAAGAATGTTAAGATAGACCCAAATACTTGGTTATCACGATTTACTACTGAAACCAAGCAGGATCTGGAAATTTTGGGAATAATACATGCAGAACAATTTTCAGGAGGAGGAGGAGTGAGATTTAAGGCCAGGGAGGCATTGAGCAATGTATGTAATGTTGGACTTGATTACTGCCACAAGGAATAAAAACTGTGTGATGTATAATGTATGCAAATGACACAAAAATATTAATACCTGTCCTAATAACATGCTTACCTTTTAAACATATAAAACCAGATTTACATGCTGGTGCCCTCCAAAGTACATCTTCACACACACACAAGGAGCAATCCCGACTGAAGTGTCACACACTTTACTTGAAAGTATACTTGGGAAAAAGTTTTTACTACTGCATGGTCTAATGTCAAAAGTAGGATGCTACCCTGGTCAGTTAGTGTGTGTCAGGAAATGTAGCTGACAGCACAGTAATAGGATCTTTCATACGAAAATGTATTCCAACTAGACATTTTGTCAAACTATAGCTAGACTAGTTCACGTACTTATTACTTCACTAACTACAATGTTTATTATTTAATGTAAGTTTTGTGCTTGTTCGTTTACTGACTTGTATTTAAGGAAGTTTGTGACAACAAAACTAAAATCATACAGAGTAATATCAACAGGGAAAAAGAGTTTTTTTAATTCCCTTGTACACAAGTATTATTAGATCAGTTACGGAGTATGGATCGAACTTCTGTACATAGTGATAAAGAATAGTTGTGTAAAATCTTACCATAACCACAGATGTCCTTCTCTTCCATGTTG
This sequence comes from Protopterus annectens, assembly GCF_019279795.1. Lineage (NCBI taxonomy): Eukaryota > Metazoa > Chordata > Ceratodontiformes > Protopteridae > Protopterus > Protopterus annectens. The sequence goes on along the minus strand of NC_056749.1, from coordinate 62,452,372 downwards.
CTGTATTAAAAAGATGAGGGATTCCCCGTGCCTAGGTGACCCGAATATCCGGCCAGTATTGCAAGATATGTGAGATGTTGTATATAGAAAACAGCCGAAGTCAGCCATAAAAGAGAAATCTGCACACATCATCCTCAGAAAAGAATGCCCCACTCTGAACACCAGTCCAAAGTTAAAAGGCAAGTAGGTAATATCCAAAGAAGAATATGAACCAAGGGGGGGGGGATGGTGGGACAAAATACTGCAACATGGAAGAGAAGGACATCTATGGTTATGGTAAGATTTTACACAACTATTCTATGTCCTTCTAGTCCCATGTTGCAGTATTCATAATATGAGGGAGGGTATAATACACAACTATTCTATGTCCTTCTAGTCCCATGTTGCAGTACTCATAACATGTTGCAGTATCCATAACATGAGGGAAGAGTATCATACACAACCATTCTATGTCCTTCTAGTCCCATGTTGCAGTACTCATAACATGTTGCAGTATTCATAACATGAGGGAGAGTATCATACACTATTCTATGTCCTTCTAGTCCCATGTTGCAGGATTTATAAACTGAGGCAGAGTATCATACACAACTATTCTATGTCCTTCTAGTCCCATGTTGCAGTATTCATAACATGAGGGAGAGTATCATACACAACTATTCTATGTCCTAGTCCCATGTTGCAGTATCCATAACATGAGGGAGAGTATCATACACAACTATTCTATGTCCTTCTAGTCCCATGTTGCAGGATTCATAAACTGAGGGAGAGTATCATACACTACTATATGTCTTTCTAGTCCCATGTTGCAGTATTCATAACATCTATGGTTATGGTAAGATTTTACACAACTATTCTATGTCCTTCTAGTCCCATGTTGCAGTATTCATAACATGAGGGAGAGTATCATACACAACTATTTTATGACCTTCTAGTCCCATGTTGCAGTATCCATAACATGAGGGAGAGTATCATACACTATTATATGTCCTTCTAGACCTATGTTGCAGTATTCATAACATGAGGGAGAATATCATACACAACTATTCTATACCCTTCTAGTGCCATGTTGCAGTATCCATAACATGAATATCCACTGAAAATGGATCTAGTCACTTATTAAGACACTAGAAGGAGAACCTCTTCCATTTGGACAAACAGGATCTCCTTGAATTGGGTTTCCTGGCCTCATGCAGGACTAGAAGCACATCCTCAGAGAAAAGGTATCTGATAGTAATCAGAAGCCTATCACCCACAGAGTCAGGTTGAGTGTTGCTAAATGTGGATCAGTAAGAGATCCCTTATCGTGTGTGAGTTGATTCACCCTGTGGAGGTAATTTGCGATGACTGCCCTTGGCTAATTGTAGACGAAGAGGGAACTAATGTTGTCTTGGCCAAAAGGGGGGTCACCAACAGGATTTCTGGGTTGTCCTCCTGAATCTTCAGCAGGCCTTTCTGAATTAGTGGGAGGGGGGATGCGTACAGAAACATAGGGCAACCTTTCAAGCTAGAGGATGTAGGACTCTAGCATAAAACTTTGGAAGTTGTCTGCTCATATTACTTGAGGTGTACCCCACCAGTGCAGAATGTCCAGAAACACATCCCTGTGGATCATCCATTCGTGGGCTTGTGTCATGGACCTGCTCGATGTATCTGCTAGAACATTTTGAGCTGAGAGGATATAAACAGCTGTCAAAATTACCTTTGCTCATAGAACAATCTCCCAGGCTTGGATTGTTAATCTGCAGAGAACAAAAGACTTTCTTCCCCCGTGTTTGTTCACATACCAGAGAACTGTGGTGTTGTCTGTAAACAGTTTCAAAGGTCCTTGCTGAAGAAATGACAGGGGGTCCGAATGAAGAGAAGTCAGCAAGCAAAGGAGAGTAATATTGCTGAAACTGAATTCATCCTTAATTCTTGGTGAGTACCATCACGAGGTGGACCCTGTTTTTCCCCAAAATCTCACCAAAATGACATTGATATAGACTGTATTTTATATAGCATATATCATGGACAAACGCAGGTCAAAAATAAAAAAAAGATAAAGTGTCCAATCCTGGTAGGTGCACTGGTGCCAGGACTGGAAAAAATGACAGTATAGAATCCTCAAAATACGGAAACATTCCTACAGTGGGACCAGGCCTGACCAAGCCCAGGGGGAAGATGGCTCCCCTGTTGTAGAAGGAAGTAGCCATGCACAAAAAATTACAAACTGATGGAGGGGACTATTGAGGATAAGAAAGAAATTATGTATTGCTACCTCTATGCAAAAGCCCAAAATTTCTACACACAAGATATACAAAAAGATTAAGACAGAAATTAGAGGAAAGAAAAATACTTCCACAAAACAACTGTCAGAAGCTTCAAATAAAAATTTGTGTTCACTAATACAGCAGATTTGTGAAACACATTACACAGACCAAGAAACTTTGATGTGCTTGGAGAAAGGAGCATCTGAGGAAGTGCGAAAAAGTACAGTTTTGTACCTACCATAAATGTAGATGTTCGAAGATCCACATTGCTGCAGTCCTTACACTTGGGTAGTCCGCTGTCCTCGGTCGGCCCGAATATCAAAGTATGTCAGGGCGCATTTGACTGACATCAGAACGTCAGGGTACAAATGCGCATGACCGACGTCATATCCTCAGTCTTTTCTTGCCCCAGATGTCAGAAGACCCTAAAAAGAAAGGTCAAAACCAAAAGACAGCAAACAAACAACCAACCATCCTAGCACTAAAAATATGTACAATATATACAAGATACACCATATTGACAACCCAACCCACACAACCGCCTCTAACTACAGAGGGAAGGAGGGAGGGTGGACTGCAGCAATGTGGATCTTCGAACATCTACATTTATGGTAGGTACAAAACTGTACTATGTTCTTCATCTCACATTGCTGTAGTCCTTACACTTGGGTAGAATCCCAAAGCAGAGGTAAGGGAGGATGGCCAAACTATAAGGAAGCAGGAGCTGCCAAAATGCCCTGCAAAACAGCAGTGGCAAAACCAGCCCTAGATTTAGAATAAAGTGGTAGGTGATAATGCCTAGAGAAAGTATGCACTGAACTCCAAGTAGCTGCCTCCAAAATATCCTTAGTTGCCACCCCCCTCAAAAAAGCTGTTGAAGTGGCAGTAGCCCTAGTGGAATGAGGCCTAATCCCAGCTGGAATCTCCTTGCCATGATGGGAATAACAGAAAGCAATGCAAAACCCAATCCACTTAGAAATAGTTTGTTTTGACACAGGCTTGCCCTGAGAACTCAAAGCAAAAGAAACAAATAACTGCTGAGACTGCCTGAACCCTTTAGTTCTGTCCAAATAATATCGCAACTGCCTGTGTACATCTAAAGTGTGCAAAATCTTTTCCCCTTTATTTTGGGGATTTGCATAAAAAGTAGGCAAATGAATAGTTTGGTTTAAAGCCACACCAGAAACCACTTTAGGCATAAAGGAAGGATTAAGATACCCTATCCTTATGGAAAATTAAGAAAGGCTCAACCGCCATAAGGGCCTGCAACTCAGAAACCCTTCTCGCAGAGGTAATGGCCAACAAAAAAGCAGTCTTCCATGATAAATATTTCAACTCGGTAGTAGCTGCAGGCTCAAAAGGTTGTAGAGTGAGTTTCTCCAACACAAAATTGAGATCCCAAGCAGGAGTAGGAGCTCTGGGGTCTTATATTCTTTGCCCCTCTAAGAAATTGCTTGAACAAAGGATGAGAAAACAATGGTGGGTCACAATCATAGTGAGCGAAATTGCTGCAGCATGAACCTTAATAGAAGAGAAGGACAAACCTTTGTCCAGTAATTCAGTAAGATATTGAAGAGAAATTAGGCTCAGAAACATCAAAATCCTTTGCTGCACTCCAAAATAAAAATCTCTTCCATTTATCTCACTTTCCTTGTACTAGGCCTTCTAGCTTCCAAAATAACATTCAAAACTTGCTGTGGAAGTTGAGACCCACTATGGTTCAAAACAGAATATGCCAGGCTGTTAGGTGAAGAGAGTGAAGCTTGACATTGAGCAAATGACTGTCCTCCTGAGACAACAGGTGTGGAATCGAAGGTAAAGGCCATGGAGGCTCCCGCACCAGGCTTCTCAGTAATGGGTACCAATGCTGTCGAGGCCAATCTGGAGCTATCAAAATCATCCTTGGCTTGTCCTGTCTGGCCTTTAGTAGTACCTTTGGGAGGAGAGGCAGTGGTGGAAAGGCATACACATGAAGATTGCTCCAATTGAAAGAAAGAGCATCCACTTTCCAAGCTGTGGGATGAAACCTTTTCGTGCAAAACTTTGGCAGCTGGTGGTTTAGTGGAGAAGCGAACAGATCTATGTCTGGAGTTCCCCATGACACTGTCAATTTCTGAAATACATGAGGATCCAATTTCCACTCATGGGGATCCATGAGTCGTCTGCTCAACACATCTGCCAAGGAGTTCTGTGCTCCTGGCAGAAACCTTGCCTGAAGATTTAGCTGTAAACTGAGAGCAGTCTCCCACAAAATCATTGCTTGCCTGCATAGAGGATAAGAATGTGTTCCCCCTTGCTTGTTGATGTACCACATGACAGTTGTGTTGTCTGTTAGAATCAACACCTGTCCTGGAAGAAGTGAATCCTTGAAAGCTATTAATGCAAACTGGACTGCTAACATCTCCTTCAAGTTGATATGTAGATGTTGTAGTCTGGCAGGCCACTTGTCTTGTATCCACTTTCCATTCAGATGAGCTCCCCAAGCTTTGTCTGAGGCATCTGTCGTTAGAATCTGACTCTGGCCGGGTCACAGAGAGTCCCTTGTTTAGGTGACATTCCTGAGCCCACCATAACAATTCCTTCTGTATGCAAGGTATTATTTGAATGACAGTGTCCAGATCCTGGCAGTGCTGTGTCCATACATTTTTGAGATACCATTGTAACTTCCTCATATGCAGTTTGGCATTGGGAAGCACCAGAATACAAGATGCCATGAACCCCAAGGCTTGAAGGACTGTCCTTGCAGTCAGCCTGGACTGATGAGACAATTGATGAAAGTAAAGGGAAAGATTCTTTTGTTTGTCCGGGGTCAAAAGGCCATCTGGGATGCTGTATTCAGTCTCACACCCAGAAAGCACATGTCCTGAGAGGGTACTAGACTGGACTTTATTTCGTTCACAGAATACCCCAGGCATCTTAGCACTGCTATCACATATTCCAAATGATGAAGAAGCTCGTCCCTTCCTTGAGCCAGAATCAGGCAATCGTCCAAATAAGGATAGATCTGTATTCCTTTTAGCCTGAGGAAAGCTATTACTGGAGCCAGAACTTTCGTGAACACTCTGGGCGCAGTAGATAAGCCAAAGGGCAATGCAGAGAACTGATAATGAGAAGTCCCAGTCCACGCAGATACTTCCTGCAACTCAGTCTGATAGGAACATGAAGGTAAGCCTCCTTGAGATCCAAAGTTACCATCCAATGGTCTTTGCCCAGCAGAGGTAAAAGCTGTTGTAACGACAACATTTTGAACTTGGGAATGTCCAGATAAGTGTTGAGGGTAGATAAATCCAAAATTGGTCTCCATGTGTTCCCTTTCTTTGGCACTAGGAACAGGCGAGAATAAAATCCTAGGCCCACTTCTGGCATAGGGACCGGCTGTATGGCCCCTATTTGAAGTAACAGAGAAATTTGTTTGTGAGCCTCTATTCTTTGCTGAGGAGGAACGCCTGGCATGCCTTTGAAAGGAGGCAAGGTATGGAAATAAAACCTGTAACCGTGGTGTATGATATCCAGTACCCATCTGTCTTGGGTAATTAAACTCCAATTTTCCTTGAAAAGTGCCAACCTTCCTCCCAAAGGTGCTGCCAGACGAGAAGGCTCTGGCAGCTGAAAAGGTAGGTCATTGGGCCTGTTTACGAAAGGACTGACCCCTGCCCTCACCAAGACTGTGCAGGTGAACTCCTGTTCTAGGCCTGAAAGAGCCCTGAGCTCTGCCCCTACCACGCCTAGACCTACCCCTAGACTGGGAATCATAAGAAGGATCCCTTGGTAGGCCAATTTCTACTAAACTTCGGAGGCTGAACCTGCAAAAATCTTTAACAGTCTGCATAGACTTAGCCTTGTCTTCCATTTTCTTTAAGACTGCCTCAACAGGAGAACCAAACAACACATCAGATTGTAAAGGAGCATCTAAAATCCTTGTCTTAACATGGTCAGATAAATTCTGATCCCTCAGCCAGGCGTGCCTCTAAGAACTGACCCAGTAGCAGCCACCCTAGACGAGGCCTGTACAGCATCAAAACCACATTGCAAAGAATGCTTACCCACCTGTTCAGAAACATGTACTAAATCTTGTAACTCTTTACAATCAATACCTTCAGAGCATCAACCTTAGACTTCAATTGTGAAAGGAGATAGTTTTGGTATTTCAACATGTGAAACTGGCAATTCAAAGCCCTCATAGCTAGAGTGGAAGAAGTATAAACTTTCTTTCCCCATCTATCCAAAGCCCTGGCCTCTTTATCTGTAGGAACCGGATTCTTGACAACAGAAGCCTTAACACCTTTAGGCCCCTGACTAACAGTTTCAGGGTCTGCCCTAGGACTCTTAAAAAGATACTTATGAGCTTCAGGCACCCTGTAATACCGATCCGGTTTAACAGGAGCAGGAGGCAAAGAATCAGGATTAAGAGAAGCCTCTGTAAAAACATCTTCCACCACATCCAAAACAGGAGGTATAGCCAAGGCCTATGCTGGGGTAAAACAAAATTCCCTAAGCCTTTTCCTGGAATCAGAGAAGTCCTGACCTTCCCACTTAAAATGCTCCCTCATGGAATGAAGAGTCTCTGAAAAAGAAAAATCCTCAGGAGGAGAAGCAGAAGGAGTAGAATCATCCACATCAGAATCAGAATAAGGAGAATACTCCTGCAAGTCTTCAGCAAGACTCTGAAACATCCAAGCCTGCTCAAAACTCCCTAGCTCAGGTTCCACCCTAGGTCTCTTATCAGGAGGCAAAGAACCTCTAATCAAAGTAATCAAATCTTCTGCCATTTTAAGCATATGCTTCTTGGGCACAGTTCCTGAAGAACTAGGGGTGACACCAACTGAAGCTAAACCTGGCCTGCCTCTGGGAGAAGCCTTGGAAACAGAAGGAGAGGGCCTAACCACCCTAGGAAGGGAGGGAGTACAGTAACCTGAGAAGCCCCTTCAGCCTGACCTGCCTCCTGAGAGGCCACATCCTGCAATAACAAAGTCTCTCCCTGGGATCCCAAAGAAACCTCCGTGGAACCACCGCTCCACCGACACCTCTAGAGAACCGGATGGTTCTTCTAGCCTAGGCTTAGCTGCTTTGTCCGGAGCATCCGACGGCATTTTATAATTGCACCGCTTCAAGACTAACCTGGCACAATCTAACCTTCTCTTTATAGTGCGCTTATTGAATCTAGCACAAGAGCGACACCCAACAACGTCGTGCTCAGGCCCTAAACAAGGAATACACAAAGTATGATAATCTCTATGTATCTGTTTCCCACAAGAAATACAGTTATTCACTTTTTCTGACATCCGTAAACCACTGAGGCAAGAAAAACTAAAATATTCCCCAACGGGGTACTTAGCCAACTTTGACTCGGTCTGAAACTCCGAAATCGAAAAATTTCAGAACGCCAACCGGCACTTGCAACGCTGCTTCTGCATCGGACCATGCGGCAAAAAAGACTGAGGATATGACGTCGGTCATGCGTATTTGTACCCTGACGTTCTGATGTCAGTCAAATGCGCCTTGACCGACATCAGCCTTATACTTTGATATTCGGGCCGACCGAGGACAGCGGACTACCCAAGTGTAAGGACTGCAGCAATGTGAGATGAAGAACATCATAAATACCAAAACCTAGAGACTTTTGAAAAGTATAAAAAAGAACTATGAACATGGGAAAGAAAGAGAGATTTGATATCCCCAAAGATATTCGAAGAGAAATACAGGCAAAGTCATCCAGCTATGGAAAAATGCACAATAAAAAAAAATCACAAAGAGGGAATGTAGAAAAGACGAAGTTAAAGCATGCCTGCAAAGTGAAGGATCTGGTGTAGTAGGCCTAACACAGGTTACACCACAGCATGATTAAGTAAGCCCCAAACTAAGGCGAAACAGGAAAATCAGGAGACATCCGAAGAAGAAATATGGACATGGGAAAGGAAAAGGGATTTAATATGGTCTAATGTTTAGTTCTGCTGTCTCATTTGCATAATCAATACAAAAAGAGAAACACTAAAGACATCTGAAGAGAAATACAGGCAAAGGAATGTGGACATGGAAAACTTTACAATTCAAAAAATAAGAAGACAAAGAGGAAAAGAACATCAGTGATGGAAGTTAAAGAAATAGAAACTGAGGTTATAGAGTGCCTGCGAAGTAAAGGATTCAGTGTAGAAAATCTAACTCAGAAAGCACCACAACAGGATAGAGCAATGGATATCCAAATTAAGGAGAAACCAGTGGAACAGGAAGAAACTGTTCAGTTGCCATATGAAGATATTTTGGAGCCTTCCACAGGCAACCAGTATAAATGTTCACGTGAAGATGGACAGCAAGGGAAGGAACAGGAAACTGTGGCAACTCTGACACAGCCCATGTTCAGGAGTGAAAGGCAAAGTGAGTTCCCATATGACAGAGCAACGAATGACACAGGATGAAATTAAAGAGAATGTGCCACAGGAAGATGCTATAGAACTTTCTAGAATACCCGCAAGAAATGGAGAACAAAAAATGTACCCTCAGTTTAGAAGAAAATGAGCCAAGAGGAGTTGCTTGATTTAATAGAGACAGACAGACATATTAAGATCAATGAAAGAAAGACTGGAGGACAATAAAACCCCAAACATTGGAAGTTTGATAAAACAAATGAGCACAGTAATTAGAACTGTCCATAGAGATCCATGCAATATAACTGAAGTAAACAGAATATATTACTGTGCAGCTAAATTAATAACGGATAAAATTCTAACACAAGAACACAGGGTAGTAAGGGAAAGGAAGGGGAGAAACTGAACAACATCATGGAAGTATCGAATAGAGAAAACTAAAAAGCAACCAAAACAAGAAGTGCCACTGTTAGAAGAGTACAGAAGACGGAACAAAGATACTTAGATGTGATAAAAGCAATATGCAGTATTACAACAGACCAGGATCTATCATGCATGCACTGTCGCAAATAAACTAAAAATCTCAGCACAGGCGGAAAAACTTAGAAGATAAACAGATAAATATAAAAGGAAAAGTACAAAATAAGCAATTTATTCATGACCCCAAATAGCTCTATAGAGAATTGGGAAACAAGGTAAAAGGAATTGAAAGACCACCATAAAAAAGAAGAAATAGATATATTTTGGAAAAGTATTTATGAAAATCCTGTGGAACACAACAAAGATGCTAAATGGATAGAAGAAGTAAAAGAAAGAATAAGAAGTTTAAACATACAGGATATGAAATGGGATGAAATAACAGCCAGAGAGATTGAAACAAAGTTAAAAAAAGCCTCTTATTGGAAAACTACAGGCCCAGATGCACTACCTAACTTTTGGCTAAAAGTATTAACATCTTTACATGAAGATTTAGCTATGAGTAAGAACTATTTATATGCGCAACCTGAACAGACACCAACCTAGTTAACAACAGGAAAAACAATGCTCCTACTTAAGAGTGAACCTGCAAGTTATCCGAAAAATTATAGGCCAATAACTTGCCTTCTAACAGCATATAAACTACACACCAGAATTAATGCCAACAGAGTTTATAGTCATTTAGAAGAAAATTCAATCATGGAAATAGAACAAGAGGGTAATAAAAGAAAGTCATATGGAACAAAAAGATCATTTATTGCTAAATAAAGTCATAATGGAGAACTGAAAAGGGGGAAGAATCTAAGTATGGCATGGACTGACTACAAAAAAGCATCTGACAGTATCCCGCATTCACGGACAAAACAGTTCTTAAAAATGCATAAGACTGCACGGATTGATTACATTACAGTGACCATGAAACAGTGGCAGACTACTCTGCAAATAAGCCATGATAAAGGGCAAATTATTATTGCAGGGATAAAAATTTAAAGGGGGATATTCCAGGGTGACTCCCTGTCACCGCTGCTATTCTGTCTTGCCCTTAACCTATTAAGCTGTCTACTTAACAAATTATTTTCTAGGAGCCAAATTATATCCGTGGCTTAAAGTGTAAAGACATCTCTTCTTCTCTTTGTCAATGATTTAAAACTGTATACCTCATCAGATGAGGAACTGAAAGCACAACTGTAAGTAGTCAAAACTTTTTCAGATGATATAAGAATGTCATTTGGTCTTGATAAATGTGCAAAAGCAACCTTTAAAGCAAGAAAACTGCAGCAACTAGAAAACATCAGTTCATAGGTGTGTACTAGGCTAATGGCCCTGGAGCCTTTACAAGCCTAACCCACACAAGTGCCCTGGCATCATGCCACTCGACGTTACTTCCCACTACCTCTATCAAGAAGAGCCACTGAAGTGATCTCCGGGGTGAAGTTTCTATTTCTCATCCACTCATCAAGATTTCTCTTGAAGAGGGACAGCGAGGTGCTCTGCTTGACATGTATGGGAAGTCTATTCCAGAGCATGGGCAGTCTCTGGGTTATGAACCTGTCCTTCCAGCATGTTCTGTTAATTGTGGTAATGAGGTGAGGTCTTTGGAGCGTGTGGTGCAGAGGGATTGGGACTTCTTTAGATGTAGCATTTCTAACAGAGCTGGGTCAGACATTCCCGTTTACGAAGGAGGTATGGGCCTCCTTGAAACTGTTTAGTTATTTATTTATTTATTGACATTTGTTTACCGGGAAAGTCCACTGGGTCAGAAACCCATTTTCAGTGGAGGCCCGGGAGAAAAGCTCCACAAAGTATTACAAAGAATACAAATTTACATAAGTATAAATGAAGTTACATGTATATATATAAAAAAAAAAAAAGTTATGTACTCACCATAATGTTCCGTCTGAATAGTTGTACCTCCTTTATCTTCAACCTGTGGGTCTATGGATCCAAATCAGTTCTGACATGGCTGCATAACCAGCATCTGATCTGAGCTCCAAGCTCCTCCCCTTACCCATAATGCCCAGTCTCCTTCCTCCCTTCAGATCGAGTTTGCTGCTTAGTAGAACATAAGCTCGACCCCGATAGGACCGTACCACTACTGGCCCTCCCAAAATTCCTGAGCCAAGCATAGCAAGAGAAGCCTCTAGAGGGGATGGTTGAAGACAAATGAAGTACAACTACTCAGATGGAACATTATGGTGAGTACATAACTTCTTTATCTGAAGTAGTTGACTTCATTTGATCTTCAACCTGTGGGACAGAGTCCCCAGCTACAAACACCTGGGTGGCCCTCATGGAAGGATATTCCGGAGCACCGCAGAGCCAAAAGATGCCCTACTCCTGGATACAATGTCTAATTTGTAATGTGAAATGAAGGTATGAGATGAAGACCAAGTAGCTGCCGAACACATATTATCCAGCAACAGCCTGGACCAAAAAGCCGCTGAAGTAGGCACAGACCTGGTATAATGTGCTTTCACCTGACCCGGAGGGGAAATTCCTTTGTCAGAATATGCTCGAATTAATACACTGGGAGATCCAGTGAGCAATAGTCACTTTAGAAATTGGCTTTCCTAAGAAGGGTTTTGAGTAAGAAACAAACTGATCAGATTTGCGAAAGGATTTCGTCCTGTGTAGATAAAATCTCAATTGCCTGTGTACATCCAGCAAAAGTATTTTATATTCACCCATGTTCTGAAAATTAGGAAAGAAGATGGAAAGAATGATAGCTTGATTAATGTTGGCTTCTGATGCCACTTCAGGAAGGAAGGATGGATTAGTGCTTAGGAAAACCCTGTCCATATGGAAAATCACGTAAGGAGCTTTGATGGACAAAGCTTGAAGTTCCGACACTCTCCTGGCCGACATTAATTGCAACCAAGAAGGCAGTCTTCCAAGAGAGATACTACAAGTCTACCGAGGCTGTGGGTTCAAATGGAGGGGAGACTAAAGCTTGCAATACAAAAGTGAGGTCTCATGGAGACGTAGGATCCTTCGCCAGGGGCCTTAAAAGAAAAGTACTTTTAAGGAAGGTCTTGCAAAGTCTAGAAGAGGCTAGTGAAGACATATTCTCCCCCCACATGAAAATTAGAAAGAGCACCCAGTTGGACTTTAACCGTAGAAGAACTACCACCTTGTCAAAAAATCCCCACCAAAAACTCTAATACTGCTGAGACGGGAGCCGTAAAGGGATCCAAATCATGTTGAGAAGCCCATATGGAGAATAGTTTCCACTTGATACAATATAGTTTTCGTGTGGAAGATTTCTGAGCTGCCACCAAAATGGTTTTAACCGGAGAGGATAAGCCAGGAGTCCTAACATTCAAGGGAACTGGAGCAGCCAAGCTGCGAGTTTCAGACTGTCTGGGTCTGGGTGAGGAATCCCCAAGGGGTGTGAGCTGAGATCCGGAGCCAGATTCAAGATCCATGGTAGAACTACTAGATGAGACCAGAGGGAGGGGAACCAGACTTGACGAGGCCAGAATGGGGCAATGAGGATTACTGTGTTCCCCAGCCTGCAAGCTTTCTGTAGGAACTTTGAAATGACAGGTAACGAGGGGTAGGCATAAAGAAGACCGGGAGGCCACGCATGCTCCAGTGCGTCTCTGGGGATTTTCCCCTGAGGGGGATTCAGAGCAAAGAACTCACTGCATTTTGCATTGGAAAGAGATGTGAAGAGATTGCAGCAAGGCCGACCCCACTTGAAGAAGATCACTTCATCTACTGAAGAACTCAGAGACCACTCCTAAGGCATCAGAATAGTCCTGCTGAACTCATCCACTAGAATGTTGGACCATACCGGAATGTGCGCTGGCATCAGAAAACGAACGGTGGAAATCACCCATCCCCACACTCTCAAAGGGGTTAAGATCTGGCTCCTCCTTGTTTGTTGATATACCAAACTACTAACATGTTGTCTGCCTGGATTGCAATAGTCCCTAGAGGAAGATGGACATGGAGAGCTTGCAACGCTAGAAGTACCGCCCTCATCTCCAGGATGATAATATGCAAACTAGTCTCTGAAGGGACCACATGCCTTGGTCAGTCCTTCCCAAGCAATGCTCCCCCCACCCTAGCTGGGAGGTGTTTGTGGTCACCATGGCTTCAGGAAGCAACAGGAGAAAGGGGCATCCCCTGACAAGTTCCGGGGAAAGAATCCGCCACCAAAGAGAGTCCCTGCAAACCCGAGAGATATGGATTGGATGGGATAGTGGAAGATCTAGTAGAGACCAATGGACTGCTAGCGTCCAATGAAGGATTTGCATGTGTAGTCGAGCAAGGGGTAGAAAAGTGACTGTGGCTGCCATGGACCCCAGTGCCCGCAGAACAGTCTCTGCTGTAGGAAGTTGAGCTTGGAAAATGTACGAGACATATACTCTCAGATTGTGTACCCTTTCTGAGGTGAAGTAAACTTTCATTTGAACAGTATATCCAACCGAGCACCAATGAACTCCAGAACCTCAACAGGAATCAGTGATGATTTGCTGATGTTGATGGTGATGTCCAAGCTGTTTGCTAATAATACGAAATAATCCCTGGCACGGCAAAGTAGATGCTTGGTGGGGGCAGCAAAGAGCCAATTGTCCAGGTAAGGGAAGACCTGAATTCCCTGAAATCTCAGGTGAGCCGCTACAACTGCCATCACTTTGGTGAACACCATGGGGGCTGTGGTGAGACCAAATGGGATGGGTTTGAACTGATAATGATTGGCTCCCAGCCAGAATAGGAGAAACCTGTGGGAGCAGCTGTCCATCTTGATATGATAGTACGCATCGAACGAGCACATTCAATCTTTCTCCTGCAGGTAGGGTAGGACAGACTGAAGAGTGACCATCCGGAATTTCTCCTTAGCTACTGACAGGTTCAAGGTGAATAGATCCAAAATGGGTCTTAGGTCCCCCATTTTCTTTGGCACTAAAAGGAACCTGGAATAAATGCCCGATCCGGATTGGTCTAGCAGGACAGGCTGGATGACTCGCTTTCTTAGCAGCTTGTCCATTTCTAGTACTGCTACCTCCATTTGCACGGGTGGAATGTCTGGGGAGGGGTTTTGGTGGGACAAGTGGTTTGGTGAAGAGGATGGAATAACCTCTGGATATAATTTGCAACACCCAATGTTCTGATGTTACGGACTCCCATGTCACTGGGTGTAGCAAAAGGTGACCCCTGACTGTCTCCAGAGACGAGCAGTCGGGCAGCCCCTTAGGGCTGCTGTGCTGGTCTGTCCGAAAAGGTCCCCGGAGACCGTTTCTTTCCCCCCTGCCCTCTTGCACAGCATCTGTCATAACCTGCTCTCTTGGGGAATTTGGAATTTGAGTCCCTGGAGAGCTGAGAAGACTAGAACCACCACAACTCAACTGTCCCTTTTGAAAAGAAGATCTGAAAAGGGCAGAAGCGGATCGAGAAGGGCTGACAGTGTGCTGACAGTGTCTTCCCCTTCCTCAATCAATACAACTGTTTTCCCAAAAAGGGGAAGAGCCATCATAAGGGCATAAGGCAAATTTGCAAATGAGAGATCCATGAATTGACATAATTGACATAGCCAGAGCCAGGCCAGGCACCCCTCCATAGCATGGGAAAGACAACGCATGGACATGTTTGTTACCACTCTGAGAGTGGCCACCCATGCGGAGAACACCTTCTTGCCTCCGCCAGCATGGACTCTTGGTGCAACTCAGTGACTAGGTCTCACTGCAATCGAATGACATGTGCCATGTAATTCAGCACCCTTATGGTAAAGGTCGCTGAAGTGTACACCTGTTTCCTTAGATGGTCCATGGTCCTCGACTCCTGGTCTGGAGGATGGACCACAGAGCTCTCCTGCACAAGCTCTTTTTTTTCGTGGCGGCAGCCACCACCATAGCATCTACAGGGGACCCCTTGCTCCAACTAGTCCTGTCTGGTGGGGGGCTTAAAACTTTATCTGGGTACCTGGGGATGGGCTACACAGTGTCTGGTTCCTTCCATGCCCAAGATGTTATGAGGTCCATAAGCCAATCTGTGGGAGGGGACACCCAGGAAGTAGATGGGCCTGTGCCAAATGCCTCTAGGAAAACTGACCCATCAGAGGCTGTTTTTTGGGTGGAAATCCCCCCACGCAAAAGAGTTCCATGATGTCTCCAAAGCAGACATCCTCAGGTGGTGATCGGTGGAACCTTTCCCTTCCTCCAAGTCAGTGTCTTCGGTCAGGGACTCTGGAGAGGAGTCCAAGTGCCTCCTTTTGCATGTCCGTTTGCGAGGAACCTCCTCAATTGGGACTCTCTGGGGGGAACTCGCAAACCTCTTATTGGTCCCGCATGGGGGCTTCCTGAGGCAAAACCTGCACATGCTGTCTCTGAGATGGCAGGAAAGTCGGAGCCGTACCCAAACAGAGTGAGTCCGGGCAGAGTCCGAGGAAGAGATGGTCAAGGGCCTCGACGAACTCGAGAGAACCCTCTCCACCACGTCAAAAGCCGAAAGGGAGTGGGCATTCTGAGAAACAACCATTGGAGCCATTCCCCTCAGATCTGACAGTGGGGTTGGAGCCGAGACTACAGGTGCAGAGATACAGAGGGGAAGACTGTGCTCCAACAAACTTGGAGCTGACAGACCCCCTCGGATCTGATGCCAAGGCTATGGCTCTGAGAACTCAGATCTGACCCGGTCAGATCAGACACACTCAAGGCAATGGCCGGCATCGAGGTACAAGGTACTATCGGCGCTGATCCCCCTGACCCCGAGAGTTCTCGGATCCAAAGACTCTGAAACCGAAGGACGGATTGGAGAAGGAGATAATGGGGTGTAAAAGGTCTGAGTTCCCCATGCCGGTGGGAGAGGGGGTTGGCAAGACTCCCATCTGGATTTGGGTGAGGATGAACTTTGGCATCATCCTGTCCATCTCCGCCTCGTTAATACTACGGGTAGACCAGGAGGAAGCTACCAACACTGGGCGGGAGTGCTGATGAGGGGACATCCTTACTGGAGACTGAGACACCTCCAGCTCAGGGGAGAACCTGGGAGATTTTGGGGGGGGTTTGGTCTTGGGTGGAGGCCCCACCAAAGCCGAATGGTCCAGAAACCATTTACGCAGTCTATGTTTTTTATGGTGCCTCTCTCCTTCACAAGACCTCTTGGTGGAAGTTTGAGTCCCAGAGGTCTAGGGAAGAGAAGAGGCAGAAGCAGCAGTTGAAAAGGCCGAAGCCGGGGTTGCGAGGACAGCCGTCCCCGATGAGGGAAGCAAACCCTTCAGAATGGGCTTATCCTTCCTGTCCTTAACGGCCCGCGAGTTGAAGCCAGCGCAAGCAGGATAAGGGGGTAAACAAATGGGCCAAGCCCAAGCAAACTACACAGAGTGTGTGGTCATCAGCTGGACAGAGCTTATGGCTACACTCTGTGCACTTCTTAAAACCTAGCTTGGGGGGGAATATCAGCCATAATCCTTACCTAGAAGGAAAACACAAAGGCACACACACACTCACAGACAAAATAAGAGTGGGAAGGCCAAAGGGAGAACTACAACAACAAAACTTTTTTTTTCACTAAACCAACATCCAAAGCGGGTAGAGGAGTTGAGGGAATAGGAAAGTACAGAAAAGGATAAAGAACTCTCAAAATTAAACTACTTACTACAGAAAAAACACCCGGAGCTTGAGATCATTATGCTTAGCTATTCAGCGGTAAAGATCTGGGGGAGGAAGGAGCTAGTGGGGCATTGTGGGTAATGGGAGGAGCTTGGAGCTCAGATGAGATGCTGGTTATGCAGCCGTGTCAGATCTGATTCGGATCCATAGACCCACAGGTTGAAGATCAAATGAAGTCAACTACTTCAGATGCAGAGATAAGCAATTCAATAAAGTACAGAGTTTACATTATTAAAGATTTAAGATCACAATATACAGGCAGAGAACGGTACATGTTTAAAAAGCAGAGACACACAACACTACCATTTATAATGTGCATAAGTGAAAAAAATTTGAATAACTGGGTACATGTATAGGTCTGCAATCATGGGACTGCATATATATCTGCTGACCTCACAAGACCCAAATGTACTGAAAGTTTTGAAACATGAGGAGAATAAATCTAAGATGATTTCTCTGCTTAGTCTAGCAGAAGCATATCGGCGTCAAGCAGGAATGGAAATCAAACCAACTGAATGTGCCAAAAAACAAAAGAACGAACACAAGGTGAAAGATCAGATGAGAAGGCAAGAAATGTAGAAAACGCAAAATACTTCCTGGCCTTTATCAGCAAAACCACCCTGGAGCATACAGTGCATGGTTCAGAGGAGCAAACATATCTGACATAGCACGCAGCAACATGCACCCACTTTCCTCCAATGTCAGGTCCTCAATGGTGAAGTTGGACCAAAAAGCTGTCTCCCTCAAAATAAAAATCAACCCAAAAAACCCAACTAAACCTGTAACAGTTAGGAACTACATCCTATTAAGTGGCAATTTGTTAAAAATTCACAACTCTCCCAAACTAAGAGAGCACAGCTATCTATACAGAAACCTGTGAAAGTACTTCCAGCATATCCCCCCCCCAACTATCAGCGGGGAGCAGGTCCTAGAGGTGCCTGCTAAGGCCAAAAACACAGCTTCAATGGACTCCAACAATATCCCTGGTTGCCTCCTAAATAGCCTACACCATGGCCTAGCAGGACCGCTTGAGGCACTCCAACTAAAGCCTCAAAAAGGGTTATGTGCCAGGTGAATGAAGGGCCACAATGGTTATCCCTCTTCATAAGGATGGAGCATCAACTGACCCCAGGAACTAGAAACCCATCAGTCTGACAAATCTTAACATACCAAAGCCATGGAGCAAATTATCATAGAAATGATCAACAAGGCCATCAACAACATAAAAGCACTGCACCCATCCCATTAGTAAGGGAAGGTCTTGCCCACTTAAACCAGACAGACGTCTTTGACAGGGTCACAATGGCTATGGATGAGAGGAAAACTGTATATTGCCTGTACAACCCCCCCCCCAGGTACTGTTGACAAACTCTCAGAAATACTAGGCATAAATCCCTACATAACTCACTGGATTGACAGACCCCGATTGGCTAACAGATAGGACCAAGGCAGGATCAATGAGACCACCACCAATGAGAGACTGTCACCAGAGGAGTACCCCAGGCTTTGTGTTCAGCCTGCTCTGTTTGGCATCTACGTCTCAGAAGTCAAGGCTAATATCAAAGCCTCTAACTCACACAAGTTAGCAAAAAGACTGTAAATTGTAAGTTATCACAGACTCCCTCTACAATACCAACATTCTACAAGATGGTCTAACACAAACAAATGGTTGGTGTGAAAGCCAAAAAACTCATTGCAAAGAAATCCATTATAGTGCCCTTTGGGAAATTCTCCACCCAAGCTAATTACTTCATCAATGAAACACTACTAACGTTGACCCAATAGCTAGGGATATGGCAACATATGTTGCACATCTCTCAACTGCCCAGATTTTTGCAGAATGTCTAGATTTTTGTCTCATATTTTTGGTCTGTTCCTCATAATATTTGTGGTTTTCTAGATTTTTGTGGCAAGTCAGTGAGGACTGAAATCACTAAATAGTGACAAGCATTTTAGTTTCAGACTTCATATATTTCAGAAAACACATAGTGACAAGACCTTTTCTTCTAGCAACTTTCTACGTTTATAAGAGCAATATTTTAAATCTGTCCCTATGTCTGGGGCTTTGTCCCCCATTATTTTTGGCTTTGTCTAGATTTTGCGCGCTAAGAGATTGAGAGCTATGGTAGACAATAATCTAGCGTTTGACCAACACATAGTCAATATAGTAAGAAAATCTTTCCATATCACCTGACTTATAAGCAAGGGTATGGCATCCAGATCCAATAGTACCACACTTCTCTGCCTTTATCAGACCCATCATTGAGTACAATGCTCCATTTGGCATGTACCTAACCAGGCAGTTGCAACAGTTGGAATTCCTCTAAAGGTTCCTCTCCAGGAGAATCCAGAGTATGAATACCCTGTCCTACACAGATTACTTTATGGTCCTGTCTCTGCCTGTCAGTAACCTGTAGGAAACTGACTACAATCTATGCCTGCCATATAAGACATCCTCAAATCCAGCTGTGATGGCTCTCTTGCACATCCACAAAACAAACAGCACCAGAAACACTAGATCCAAGGACCTGAACTTTGCCTACAACATAAATAGAACATGCTGAAGGGACCCATATGCATCTCAAAGGATCCTCGCAGTATGGAATAAGCTCCCAATTTACATGACTCAGAGTTCACCCCTGACCCTATTCAAAGGAAACCTTGATCACTGGATGGGAAATCGCAAATCCACCCCTGGTCTGGCCCTTCATGTCTGACAGACAGAGGTAGAGCAAGTCAAGTAATAACACCCCCACCACATAACCCTTAGCTACCTCCTTACTAACATACCCCACCACACAGGCATCCACGGAACTCTGGGACAAAACTGGATTGGGTTGGATGGCTAGGCTTGTAAGGACCCTGGTGGCCGTTCACGTAGGATGAATCTATGAAGTGCTAGGCAGAGGGAGGGGATGAGCGAAGAAAAAAGTGAATGAAATTCTGAGGGGTTTAGAGAACACCATCAAGAACTGAGGAGGAGGGAGGAGAAGGGAGCTGGAAAGGGAACATGACCAGAGTTACACAGATTTGAGGAACAGGAGAAGGAGAGACTGGAAGGAAAAATTGAGGGAAGAAGTGAATGTCATTCAGGGGGAAGATGATAAAAGGAAAATGACCAGTTAGGGATGGGATACTGACAGAATTCAAAGAGCTTACAAAAGGGAAATAACTGGAAGAAGGGCAAGGCAGTTCAGTAGTATTCAGGAGGTCATCTCTGCAATTCATAAAGAGGGAAGATTTGAAAGTGCTGGTATCATACAGGCCAATTTCAGTGTTTAATTATGATTACAAATGGTTTATGCTAATTAAAGCTGGAAGATGAGGAGAATACAACCAAGACTGATTCATGAGAATCAGATGGAGGTGTCTGTGCACGTATGCATTATGGAGGAATGACAGATAATGTAATAAGGACTGTACTACTGATGCAACATGCCCACATACAAGAGAAAAGAGACCTTAGTATCATTAGATGCAGAAAAGGCATTTGACAGGGGGGAGAAGAAATACATGTTTGAGGCAATGGACAGAAACAGACTCCAAAAGGGGTAGACACGTATGATAGAGTCTGTGGAGGGATGAGAGCCAAAGTAAAAATAGGAGTGAGACTGTCAGAGAAAAAAAGAGGTACAAACAGGGACAAGCCAAGGGTGTCCACTTTCAGCACTCCTATCTGCTCTCTAGCTCTCTAGCAACAGCTACTAGCAGAGACATCATCATCTAGAATGAGAGTTTACGAACGAGGAGAGAAGGAGAAAACGATATCACTATATCTAGACAATGTGCTGATTACACAGCTACTAGCAGAGACACCGTCACCTAGAATGAGAGTTTACAAACGAGGAGAGAAGGAGAAAATGATATCACTATATCCAGACAATGTGCTGATTACACAGCTACTAGCAGAGACATTGTCATCTAGAATGAAAGGTTTACAAATGAGGAGAGAAGGAGAAAACAATATCACTATATCCAGACAATGTGCTGATTACACAGCTACTAGCAGAGACATCGTCATCTAGAATGAGAGGTTTACAAATGAGGAGAGAAGGAGAAAACAATATCACTATATCCATACAATGCGCTGATTACACAGCTACTAGCAGAGACATCTTCATCTAGAATGAGAGTTTACAAACGAGGAGAGAAGGAGAAAACGATATCCCTATATCCAGACAATGTGCTGATTACACAGCTACTAGCAGAGACATAGTCATCTAGAATGAGAGTTTACGAACGAGGAGAGGAGGAGAAAACGATATCACTATATCCAGACAATGTGCTGATTACACAGCTACTAGCAGAGACATCGTCATCTAGAATGAGAGTTTACAAACGAGGAGAGAAGGAAAAAATTATATCACTATATCCAGACAATGTGCTGATTACACAGCTACTAGCAGAGACATCGTCATCTAGAATGAGAGTTTATGAACGAGGAAAGAAGGAGAAAACAATATCACTATATCCAGACAATGTGCTGATTACACAGCTATTAGCAGAGACATCGTCATCTAGAATGAGAGTTTACGAACGAGGAGAGGAGAAAACGATATCACTATATCCAGACAATGTGCTGAATACACAGCTACTAGCAGAGACATCATCATCTAGAATGAGAGTTTACGAACGAGGAGAGAAGGAGAAAACGATATCACTATATCCAGACAATGTGCTGATTACACAGCTACTAGCAGAGACATCGTCATCTAGAATGAGAGTTTACGAACGAGGAGAGAAGGAGAAAATGATATCACTATATCCAGACAATGTGCTGATTACACAGCTACTAGCAGAGACATCATCATCTAGAATGAGAGTTTATGAACGAGGAGAGAAGGAGAAAACGATATCACTATATCCAGACAATGTGCTGATTACACAGCTACTAGCAGAGACATCGTCATCTAGAATGAGAGTTTATGAACGAAGAGAGAAGGAGAAAACAATATCACTATATCCAGACAATGTGCTGATTACACTAACAAGATATAGGAAGAATTTAAATTATTATGAGATACAGGAAAACAATTCAGGGAGGCATCAGGATACAAGAGATATCAGGAGAAAACTAAAATATTATTAATCAACAGAGAAAGAGGGGAAGAAGGAAGACATGTTACTGAATGGGAGAAAATACATTGAATAACGGTAGAGAAGTCAAGAAAAGAACATAACAGAGTATTTATGAAAACGTGGGAGCTGGAAGACACTAACCTGGAGTAAGATCATATGATCCAGGAGTAAGATCACATGATCCAGGCATTACAAATCTGTATTATGCCACAACTGACATACCCTACTCAAGCTTTGGGGAGTTGCCAGGAAATGATCTTTTGAAATAAGTAAAACAAATATGCAAGGAGTTTATATGGGAATAGGAGAGACCAAGGGTGGCATGGGTAAGCTAACAGAGCCAACATGGAGAGGATTAGGAGGCCCAGATCCAAAAAAAAGTGCACAAAGGCATTCATAGCAAGAAACGTAATCAGGCTAGCACATACAGATTATAGAACAGATTGGAAATAATAATACAAAGAGAAAAAAAAACTCAGAGATGGCAGAAAGATAATGGAGGTAATGCTGAAAACACCCATACAAAGTTTGGAACTACATTAGACAATGCAAGTGAAGATGGAGATGCAAAAGACACAGAGAGAAAGTAGAAGAGAGAAATTGGACAGATGACATTACCCATTGGGAGGCCTAAAAAAGAGAGAGAAAAAAAGACAATGTGGAGATGGAAAAGAAAGCAGAAATTTATGTGGTACATATTCTTTCTAGATGTTCACTCCAAATAAACACCTCCTGAAAGCTACAAGACCTTTCCCAATGTCTGTGCTGTGTACTCACTGTCCCAAAATGTCAGCCTCCTCACCCACCTTTGGTTGTAATAATGCTTCCTCACCCACCCTTGGTTTTATTAATGCCTATCTGAATATGCCTGTGGCCAGGTCACCATTCATACTAGCCCTGGCTTTTACTCTCAGACTTATGTTTATTGTAGTACATTGGTCAGAAATGACCAACTGCAGGTACAGCCTGGGTGAACACAACCACGGATGTGCAGTGCCTTGCTGAATACTGTGACATCCCTCCTCTGGGCCAGTGATCAAGAAGTCTCAAACCTCACCATGGACACTGGTGAGGAACATTCACTTGGGACAAAAACAGATACACATAGCAACACTCTGCAGCAAGAATTTCCCTTAAAAGCACATAAGGAACACACTTAGTCTTAGGGCTGGGTTTCCCTCTCGCTCCCCATGCCCCAAATAAGACTCCCCACTGACACAGCTGTAGAGCTGTTGAGTCCTCAGTAGAGTGTTACAAGCCAAGACCTCCACCACCCTCTCTGTGAAATCAGTGCTCTGTGTCCCTGCTCCAAGTAGCTCACGTACACACACTTTGAGATTTGATTTTCACAGACACACACACACATGGGAAAGCCTGGCACAGATAAACTAGCTATTCTCCTTCTGCCCAAACTATAAGGAAGGTACTGCCACCAGAACACTCCAAAGCCAGTTAGTTTAAGGCTCTTACAAGGATACCCAATTACACTGAGTAAAATTTATACTAATACAAATGGTATTGTTTGACCTAAGCTTTCAGGAGCGGCTGCAGTGTCACCAAATAAATACAAGTACTCTCAAAGGTTAAAATATTCTCTAAAATACCAGCCACAATGAAAAGTTAATAATAAATAATATGAAAATACTAAGTATCTATTTACAATAAACACCAGAGTTTCTATCACAGGAAATATTAAAAATAACAAAGGTGTGAGAATAGTACTTAACTAATCTCACCAGATTTTCCTGACTGATATAAAGAATTACTGTTCCCTGGTTACTTACTAAAGCAAGGCAAGATGAAGTGGGTGAGTAACCCTTTTTGTCAGATTTCAAAAAACAGACTGCCCTGAGACTTGTGTCTCATCTAGTATTAAAACATCATTCAGTGCTGGATTATTTTTATTTATTTTACATGTGTTAACCGGGAGAGTCCGACTGGATACATGTCCATTTTCAGGAGGCCCGGGGAGAAAAGCTCCAGGTACATAACAGACATATGAACATTGTTAATGCAAAAAAAGGAAGATAGTTGAGTTCTAA
This sequence comes from Protopterus annectens, assembly GCF_019279795.1. Lineage (NCBI taxonomy): Eukaryota > Metazoa > Chordata > Ceratodontiformes > Protopteridae > Protopterus > Protopterus annectens. The sequence goes on along the minus strand of NC_056749.1, from coordinate 62,428,547 downwards.
ATACAATATAAAGATACATCACATCTTGGGAAAAAAATATCAGCAGCATATAAAAAACAAACATAGGTCAGTTACAAAGGTGAGGCGCCTTGTTAAAAAGCGGTTAAGGATAGAGAGGTAAGAGAAGGGTAAATGATAGTGGTTAATTCGGTTTGGAACAGGGACATTGCCAGAGAGTATTGAGATGGGGTTTAAGCTTTTTTTTGAATTGTAGGAGTGAAGGTTCTGAGGTGAGCATGGTCGGTAGGGAGTTCCACATTTTACCTACAAAGTTTGAGAATAGAGAATCCCCAGCAGAATTATTGGCTTTGGTAGTTTGAGCTAAGATCTTATTGGAGGAGCGAAGATTGCAGGTTAATATAGGGTGAATGATGTTTTTCAGAGCTGGTGTTTTCTCTGGGTGATACAGTATCTGGTGAGCCGCTTTGAGTTGGTTGAAATGGAGTTGGCTGGAAAACTCTAACCACCCTAGTTGCTTCAAGTTAGTGCAGTGGTGCTCTAAAGGTGGAATTTGTGGCAAATCTAGCTATGTGATTGTAACAAGAAGCAAGTTTGTTAAGGGTTGTCTTGTTTAGGTTTGTAAAAAGGGGAGGCATAGAAAAGAGTTGATAGTAGGTGTGTGCTGGCAATTGTAATTTTAGCGTGAAGAGTGAGAAAGTGTTTTACTTTATAGAGAGAGCCAAGCTTTTTATTGACGGTTTTGATGGTTAGATTGAAATGGGTGTCAAATTTAAGGGAGTTATCAATGGTAACACCTAATAGCTTTGTGTGAGCTTCTGGTGATATAGTGATTCCATTGGAGGATGTAATAGAGAAGGTGGGGGGAAGAGTCTTGTTAGTGAGTGAGAAAGTAAGTAGTTTTGTTGGGGTTGAGAACTAGTTGATGACTTGAGAACCATTTTTCTATTAGGTTGAAGGTGTCTTGGGTTGAAGCAGTGAGGTCTGCCAGGTTGGAGGCAGTGCTGATGATAGTCGAATCATCTGCATATTGAATGCATGTGGCATGGGGGGTGATTGTGGGCAGGTCATTAACAAAGATGGTGAAGAGAAGAGGGCCGAGAATAGATCCTTGGGGAACTCCAAGTGTAACAGGTAGGCATGTGGATAATTTGTCCTGCCATAAAACAGCCTGTTGCCTATTGGACAGGTAGGATTGGAACCATTTCAGCGTGGAATTGCTGAGTGATAGTTTTTTTAATGTATGGAGGAGTTGAATGTGGTTCACCATATCAAAGGCCTTGGAGAGGTCTAAAAAAAGAGCAGATGATAGTTTATTATTGTTTCTGAAGTTACTGATGGTATTAGAAAAGGATAGTAGGGCTGATGTGGCACTGTGATTTGGCCTGAAGCCATGTTGGGAGTTGGCTAGAATTTTACTTTTGGTGAGGTGTTCCATCAGTTGTTTGTGGACACACTTTTCCATAATTTTGGCCAGGGGTGAGAGTATAGCTATAGGTCTGTAGTTGGTTAGCTCTAGTGAGCTACCACCTTTATGGAGAGGAATAATGTGGGACATTTTCCATATGGAGGGGATGAAGGCTTCTGACAAGGTACGGTTTATGATTATGGAGACGGGATAGGAAATGGCCTCAGCTGCTTTTTGCAGAAACTCAGCTGGGAGAAGGTCAGCTGCTAGCTTAGTGGGTTTTAGTTTTTTAAGAAGAGATGTTATAGAGGATATGGGTACTGGATCAAAGGTAAATAGATGATCTGATGTAGTTGTAGTATTCTGCTGGCATGGGTAGTGGAGTGGGCTGGTTGTTTGTTTGAATTGTGTGGCCAGGGATTGTATAGTTTCTGTGAAGAATCTATTGAATGTGTTAGCAATGTTTACAGGGCACTGTTGTTTGCAAGTTGTTGGAGTGGGGGTGGTTGCCTGGCCTGGGTGCAGGAGCTTGTTTAAGCCTGCCCAGAATTTTTGTATTCTGGATTACAGAAAAACATCACATACATCTGTTCATCTGACTCGGTTTCCCACACTACCCCCTTTACTAGAAACAGAACCAGAAGAACAGAACATATGTGTCATAATACACACACATTGAGCTTTGCTAAGATGTGTTATAGCATCTGGAAGGTATAAAACCATTTCAAAGACTTCTACCCTTCCAGGGTAGCAATTAGTTCATCCCTAAAAGACAATACAGAAGGATTCCTAGTCCTAATTTTCACAGACATTTTGTCTCTGGCTGCAATCAGAACTGTAAGATATAATCTTTACTTATTTATTTTACTTGCTATTTGTTAATTGGGTTAGTCCAACTGAGCTAATAACCCATTTTCTGTGGAGACCCGAGGAGAAAAGTTCCAGTGTTAAAAAAAATTACATTCATAAACACACAGAGAGAAAAATAGCATGCATTCAGAGTTTTACATAGCAGAATATAGGAAAAATACAGTAGTATAATAACTGAGCACTCAGATTACAATTAAAAAAATGTGTGAGAATGGCATCTTAGACAGTATATATAGTGGAATACTACATATACAACTGAGACTGGGTTACTAGGTCACACTGATTACAATTAAAAAGTTTTACAATTGTGCAAGAGTGGCATTATAGATAGTATAAAGTAGAATATATACAAATGAGCCTAGGTCACTAGGTGGAGGGAGTTAAAGACAGATTAAGAGTTTCAGTAAACAGAAATAGGATACTATTTAAATAATAAAGACAGGAAAAACCAAGACACTATGCTGTTGGGAGAAACAGTGGAAAAGACTGAGATGAGACATAAATTAATGTAATAAATACCCATAGAGGGAGAAGTTGGATACTAAACAAGAATACAATAATAATAATAGGGAGAAGTTGGATACTAAACAAGAATACAACAATAATAATAAGAGGGAGAAGCTGGATACTAAACAAGAATACAATAATAATAAGAGGGAGAAGCTGGATACTAAACAAGAATACAATAATAATAGGGAGAAGCTGGATACTAAACAAGAATGCAATAATAATAATAGGGAGAAGCTGGATACTAAACAAGAATACAATAATAATAAGAGGGAGAAGCCGGATACTAAACAAGAATACAATAATAATAGGGAGAAGCTGGATACTAAACAAGAATACAATAATAATAATAGGGAGAAGCTGGATACTAAACAAGAATACAATAATAATAAGAGGGAGAAGCCGGATACTAAACAAGAATACAATAATAAGGAGGAGAAGTTGGATACTAAACAAGAATACAACAATAATAATAAGAGGGAGAAGTTGGATACTAAACAAGAATACAATAATAATAATAGGGAGAAGTTGGATACTAAACAAGAATACAATAATAATAATAGGGAGAAGTTGGATACTAAACAAGAATACAATAATAATAAGAGGGAGAAGTTGGATACTAAACAAGAATACAATAATAATAAGAGGGAGAAGCTGGATACTAAACAAGAATACAATAATAATAAGAGGGAGAAGTTGGACACTAAACAAGAATACAATAATAATAATAATAGGGAGAAGTTGGATACTAAACAAGAATACAATAATAATAAGAGGGAGAAGCTGGATATTAAACAAGAATACAATAATAATAAGAGGGAGAAGTTGGACACTAAACAAGAATACAATAATAATAATAATAAGAGGGAGAAGTTGGACACTAAACAAGAATACAATAATAATAGTGTTCTGAGAGACTGCCTTCCAATATATCTGCAAATATACAGAGATGAGTATATTTTTTTGGTTTTAGAGTTTGTACTGTTAATTGTTGCTTAGATCTCTGTTGAAACTGTTTTGTCCCACCTCCCCCTATTTTCTGCCGTGTCTTCAGTTGGTATAACTGGTCCTTACAGCTTGTGTGTTATCTAACTCAAGGATCACTTGCATAAAATTAGACCTGTTAGTAACAGCCTGCATTTAATTTCTGGAACTTGTGTTCTGAGAGACTGCCTTCCAATCTATCTGCAAATATAGAGAGCCGAGTATATTGTTTGGTACTTGCGTATTATCGCAACCAGATTTTCACGGTTGCGAAATGCGCATACCTCCACAGATCCGAGTGCAGGAAACACTTACCACTGTTATTGTAATTCCTCAGAAGGGGCTAAAAACTATACATGACTGTTAGGAAAAGGAACAATTTCAGAAACCATTTCCCTGTCTTGCATGCATTGCTTTGCAGATGCACGCCTGATCAAGAATGGCTGCTATGGCTGCTAATGTCCTGTTGACTGCAGTCTTATTATCATCCCCTAAAAATTAAGCAAAGGAGATGTACGGAAGAGCAGCTTCTCTGTTTTCAATCAGTTCCGTCTTCCCATACCTATTCCTGATTAACTCAAGCATGCAGTGTTAACCAATGTGACTTCCCAGGGGAAGACCGGTAGTGGTTGTGCTTTGCGGGTTATTTAGAGAGGTAAGTGGGAGTCCCTCCCACCCTCCCTATTTCTGGCTTTGGTGGTTTTTGCAGATGCCCCCCACTGTAGATTTGATCTGGGACACTCCCCCAGTCCCATCTCTTTACCACATTCTACCTAATAAGCTTCTGGTGTCATTCCAAGGGGATCCAGTATCTGTCTGCTTGGGATGACATGGTCGACAGACCATGAGGCTTTGCCACAGATGGCCTGAGTTAGAAAAAGATTCAAACTATGAAAATCAAATCCCCATAACAACAATTGCAAGTAATACTGTCATGTATGAAATGTAACATTACACTGCTTTGTCTGGTTTACATTTTTGTGATGCAGGAAGGGTGATCTACACGATTATGAGTACATCTCTATGCAGACCTTTCAACAGTTTGAATCATTCTCATGACAGCAGCAGTGACAATTGAAGCATGCATGTGTACTGCATGGCAAACAGGAAGAAGGCTTGCACAACTGTTACTCTTCCTGAAAGTAAGGCAAACTGATTTCTAATCAGTAAGAATGTCAAAATAATACCTTATGGTGTTTCCCGCAGTTGTTTTCATGCCAATTTCGCAACCACGAAAATCTGGTTGCGATAATACGCAAGTACCTATTTTTTTTTGGTTGTAGAGTTTGTACTGTCAATTGTTGCTTAGATCTCTGTTGAAACTGTTTTGTCCCTCCCACCCTCCCTATTTCTGGCTTTGGTGGTTTTTGCAGATGCCCCCCCCCACCACCACCACCACTGTAGATTTGATCTGGGACACTCCCCCAGTCCCATCTCTTTACCACATTCTACATAATAAACTCTTTCTGCACTTGCTTTAAGTCCTTTTTAATTTAATTGCATTTTTAAACTGTGTTTGGTCTAATATTGCTACATACTCGTGTGCTAGCTTGCACTGCATGTGAATTGTTTTTCCTACTGTTTTAGCTACTTTAATCCAAAAAAAACTGTAAGCCTGTTTCATACCTTTCCTGTAACTAGTGTTCCAGATACAGATTTGCTGTATCCAGGACTGTATTGTAAGCTTCTGAGCCCCCCAAGCCTTTCTGTACTGGAGGGAAGCCTTCTAGCTTATCAGTGGGAGTGGCAAGCACTAGGTAACCTGTCTACCACATAAGGGGTGGTTCTGGCCCAGAAATTGTAGTTACTAGCCGTTTGGGCAATCTCCTCCATCTCTCTCAACTTTCTGATTTGAAAGCCTGCATTTGCACTTGTTTCTATCTAGTGCAGATACAGAGTCTTAGCTTTAGCACTTAAATTTGCTAATTCGTGCTCAGCACGTGTTCAGAACTTGTAAGCACTAAACAACCTACTAATTACTACAGCACTCAACCTTCCTCATTACCTAGAGGAAAACAGTTTTTGTACTTACGTTTCTCACTTGATTAGAGAAAAACAGCTCTTGTACTCACTTTCTTCACTTATCTACAGGAAAATAGTTTTTTATTCAGGCATGTCCAAGGGTCAGCTCCCAGTGTTCTCTCCTGTCTATCTGATGAATCTGGGCATCTTGAGGCAATGTAGAAATTCCCTCATGTACACATACAACCTCTCATCCTACCACCCAACACTACAACCTGTGAGAGATGCACTTATCTAGCCAAACTGGAGGTAAAGCTCTCTCCAACCAAGACTGAAACGGACAGTCATGAGGAGAAGGTAAACATTTGCACCACACCACACTCATGACATAGTCTCACTAAATCTACACCACCAAAATCCACACATAGTAACACAAAAACATTTGCAGAGGCTCTCAATAATAATCTGTCTAAGCAACAGAGACATCCAAAGCAGAAACGCAAACAACCTCCACCCCCCAACACAACCCAAATGACACATAGCCCACAGACTCAGTGTGCTACTCAACCACAGCCAAAAAGGCAAACAACGTACCCAACACACTAGTCATAGGTGACTCTATAGTCAGGCACACTGATGACCCACTCACCAGGCTAAACAAGGAGAAGGTTACTGTCAGCTGCCTGTCGGGTGCCAGGATCTGCCACATAACCCACGCACTCAGCTCACTCCACAACAACTACAAATATGACTCTGTCATTGTCCATGTTGGTAAGAATGACCTGAGACGTACTCTCTGGACTACATGAAAAGAGACACGGAACAGCTCTCCGATCGTGTAGCCCAGGCAGGTATGACCCTAGCCCTGAGTAGCATTCTGCCATTGCCCAGAATGATACCGCAGTACAAGGACAAAATGATTGACTTCAACAACTGGCTAAGCTTCTGGTGTCATTCTAAGGGGATCCAGTATCTGTCTGCTTGGGATGACATACATGATCGACAGACCATGAGGCTTTGCCACAGATGGCCTGCACCTGTCGCCCCTGGGATTCCAGATATTGGCTAAGGTTCTTGCTGCCCCTATAGTGCCTTTTTCAAGCAAGGTTCAAATGACAAATTCACCACCGTAGCAGGAACAGGCAAGCAAAAACTGAGGGTAATGCTAGAAGTCTAAATCTCAAAATGCACTCACTCGAGGCACTCCTTAAAATGGAGAACATCGATATTTGTGCAGTGACTGAGACCTGGTTCAAGTCTCCAGACAGCACCCCTGCACTACTACGCTATAACTCATACCACACTTTTCGGCCATGTAACCTGGACCGAAACACCAAAAGCGGAGGTGTGTCCATATTTATTAAGGATATCCACACCTCAACGGCACAAATTACAGAACCAACTGATATTGCCAACATCCTGGCAGATAGGTTCAGTGCTAACTTAAACACTGAAAACACGATTGATTTAACAACTGTTCGCATCTAAATAATAAAGGAACGTCTGATTTTAGACTGAGAGGTATTTGTTCCAGTTTAAAGAAAAGTTCATTGGGCTTTAGTGCTTCTGCAAACATTTTTGTTGCTTATCAGTGCTAACTTAACCCCCCCCACCCCCTAAAGGGCCCATATCCATACAGGAAGAATGTAGAGTGCCTGTAATCACAACTACACAGGTAAAAGCTGCACTCTCTAAAGCCAAAAACACAGCATCCATGGGACTGGACAACATCCCAGGCTGCATTTTACACGAACTTCAGAACAAACTGGCTCCTCACTTAAGCACCATGTTCAATAATAGCCTCGCATCAGGCTTTGTGCCCACTGAATGGCGGACAGCAACAGGTATCCCACTCCACAAAGGGGGAGCCACCACTGATCCCGGGAACTATCTACCTATTAGCCTGATGAGCCTGGTCTGCAAGGCCACGGAAAGTATCATCATGGAACTCAAACAAAGACATTGGTAACCTCCAAACTCTGCATCCCATCCAGTTTGGGATTGTGAAAGGCAGATCATGCCTCCTGAACCTGATTGACTTCTTTGAGGCAGTCACCAAAGCCGCAGATGAGGGTAAGGTGGCTCACACAGCCTATCTTGACCTCGCCAAGGCTTTCGACACCATACCCCATTCTGGAATTATAGCTAAACTCACTAAACTAGGTATAAATCCCTACGCCACAAGATGGGTTGCCAGCTGGCTCAGTGACAGAACCCACACTGTAAAATTTGCAGACTCCAAATCTGACCTCAAAGCAGTGACAAGTACAGGCCAACACAGAAGGCCTCTGGCTAACGAAGTTCACAGAGGACTGCAAACTAGGAGCCATAGTCAAGTCCCCAACTGATGTGGACATCCTACAGAAGGGCCTCACTAAGACAGATACCTGGTGTCAGAGCCATAGCCTCAGGCTCAATGCCAAAAAGTGCAGTGTCATCCCTTTTGGTAAAAACTCTGTACCCATGAACTACCACATAGGCAGCAATCTGCTTAACACCGAATGTGTGATAAGACCTTGGGACCCAGGTGGACAGTAGTCTGTCCTTTGATAGTCACATCACCACAGTAGTCAGGAATTCCTTCTACGTGGCACACCTCATCATAAAAGGGTTCTCATCCACTCTACTCGACACTCATTAGACCCATTATAGAGTACAACACCCCTTTTGGAATGTACCTCACAAGATATCTGCAGCAGCTGGAAAGACCACAGAAGTACCTCACAAAGAGGATTACTGGCCTTAAACAAATGTCCTACACTGACTGTCTCAAAAAACTCCAGCTTTACTCCGTAGCATCTTGCCTACTCCGACGTGATCTCTGCCTAACATATAAAGCTATGTCAAACCCAGAGCTGTTGGACATGCTACACCTAAAGAAATCCCAATCCCTCTGAGCTACAAGCTCTAGGGACCTACATCTTGTCACCACAATAAACAGGACATGCTGGAGGGATAGATCCCTGTCCCAGAGACTTCCCACACTCTGGAACAGGCTATCCATCTATGTCAAGCAAAGTTCTTCATTAGCACTCTTCAATAAAAATCTTGATGAGTGGATGGGAAACAGGAAATACACCCCGGGATCACTTCTGCGCCTCTGCTCGACAGTGGCACAGGAAAATAACTTTCTTGGGTGGCGTAAGCCAGGGAACCTTGTTGGCTAGGCTTACGTAGGCCCCTGGGCCGATAGCCTAGTACCTACCTATGAACCTATAAGCAAATACTAGAAATTACACAAATTAATTAGAGGAAGTAATAGATACTGAGATGCCATATTTACTAGTGTAATAAAGGATATACATTTGGGGAGATTAGGGGAAGAAAGAATGATTGGGGATAAATAAGTGAGTGGGGAGTTAAGGGAGGGAAGTGTGGAGGGGGAGGGAAGTGTGGAGGGGTAGGAAACAGGTGGGAGGGTTAAGGTAGGTTCACAGCAAGGGCAGATCCATAAGGTTAAGAGGAACAGTTTTAACTGCTTTTTGAATTGAGAAGTGTTACAGGTATTTCTAATCTAGTGAGGAAGTTTGTTCCAGGCTAGAGACACACTATGGTTCATAGGTTCATACTAGGCTATCTGATTTTTGAGACCCTTTTTCCTTTTTGGTGAGCTTTTAGCTACTCTTAGTTTTTTGCCTAATGATCAGCGGGTCAGAAGCATTTTAATGGTTTTGTGTACTCTTGTAAGTGCCTATTGAGTGATGAGTGTAACAGAGACTGATGACTGGGGTCTTGATCTTTTGTGAATCCCTTCATGATCAGAGTCTTAGTTTGTTGAACTGTTACTGATCCATACAGTGCAACATGAGCTTCAAAGGAAGGCTACTAAGTTATTGGGGCCCCAGATCGGTGTCCTTCTTCAGTGCTCAGTGGATTAAAGGAGACCACACACTTGTTTTTAAGAGTGTTATTTCGGCTTTATTTCTATTTATTTCTTGGTCTTTTTGCATGAGGGTCCATTTCCTGTGAGATCCATTTCTGTGATTTCCTTGTTGAGGATATCTGTGACCAGCGCCTTTTTGTGCTATCATCAGTTTTTTGTCATCTGCAAAACCCTTGAGCCATTTGCCTCCTATGTTTGTTTGTACTTCAGAAAGTAACAAGAGTGGAGTGGACACTGACTGGGCTTGTGGGACACTTGGAGTGAAGTCAGTCCCAGATCTGAGTGTTCTCCAGTCCCTCTGACCCTAGTTGTTCTGTCACATATTGTGTTGTTTGGAGATACATGGCCATGCTTATACAAGTGCTGCACTTTTTAGTGTAGGTAAACCGTTTAGGTTCCAACTGCACTTTTTAGTTGTAAAATTAAAAAATTTGAGTTCCAAACAGAGAGAGAGTAAGAAAAATTGAAGAACGCGCTTTCTGGGCCAGCTGAGTTTGTGTAACTTGCTGCAACTGCCTTCTGCTGCGTGCTTGGCAGCTCATGGCTAAGCTGGCAGAAAGCGTGCAAAATAGAAAAAGGCTGAAGGCAGGAAAGCAGCAACCCGAAAATACGGGGGCAAGTTTCAAGTGCTCAACCACATCTCACACTGCTCAACAGCTGCTCAATGTTAGTGCAGCCACAAATCAACTCACAGACTCCCCTCAAAAAGTTCAAAAATGGCCTCTGAAACTTTCAAACAGTTCAGAGAAAACAAGCCTGTGGGAAAACTTTTATATATAGAGACATGCATATTGAGAAGTTTGCCTATATTTCTGCTTGGTTTACATATATCAAGGAGTTGTTGGTCAGAGCTTCTCAGTGGTTTAGTGGGGGTGTAGAGGGATGCAAGAGAAGAGAGGGAGAGTCAGGCAGTAGGTTTATATAGGATGGAGTGAGCGACTTGCAGTTGTGATATGAGAAGGTGGTGGGAGAATTAGGGCCACTGCAGTTGTTTTAATGCAATGCAGTGGTGAGATCTGTAGGGTTGGTTTGTTGCAAATCTAGTGATTTTACTGTAGGTTTGTTCAAGTAGTGAGATTAATGAGGATTGTAGGTTAGAGAGGATGGGTGCAGCATAAAGAAGGCCTGGTAGTAGGAAAGCTCTAGCTAGGGATAGTTTGGTCTGAGGAGTAAGATATTTTTGTTACGATAGAATAACCCTAATTTTTGATGTGTCTTTTTAATACACGGATGAATATGCTGCTCAAGTTTAAGCTGATCAACAATAATGGTGCAAAGGAGTTTTGTATGTGGGTCAGGTTTGATGATGGTGTTGTCGAGTGAGTGGATGGAGAAGGAGGATTTTTCGTTTGTGAGTGAGTTAGATAGGAATAGTAAGAGTCTGGTTTTCTTGGAGTTTAGGATTAGCTGGTTTTCAGTAAACCATTTTTCGGTGGCATAGAAAGTGTTTTGTATAAGAGAAAGAAGATCAGACATATTTGAAGATGTGATTTAGGCTTGAATCATCAGCGTATTGGATAAGGGTAGAATGTCTGCAGGCGGATTGGAGATTGTTGGTAAAGATATTAAATAGTAGGGGGCCTAGGATAAAGCCTTGGGGAACCCCTGTTTTTATAGGTAGGAAAGGTGAGCATGAAGTGAGCCATCGGACAGACTGTAGTCTATTAGAAAAATAGCTGGAGAACCACTACACAGTAGAAGACGAGTAGTTATGTTCACTTACTTTTATTAGTAGTTTGCAGTGAGAGAGTGTCAAATGCTTTGGATAGGTCAAGGAAGAGAATGGATTTGAGTAGATTTTTGTCTCTGGCCTCTGCAACTGTACGAGTAAAAGATAAGAGAGCAGTAGTAGTGCTGTGGTTAGACTGGAAACCGTGCTGAGTAGCGGTTAGGAGGTTTTCTTGTATTAAACCTAAACAAACTGGCTACCTCATATAATAACATCGCCAGGTTTGCCACTGGAGCCCCTTTTCGTACCCACCATTGCAAAAACCTGAAACAACTAGGATGGCTGGAATTGCAAAACCAATTTCTTCTTCTACAACTTACTATCGCCCACAAGATCTTGTACCATCCCACCAACACTCCAATACTCTGTAACATTATTAGCCCTTACAGAACTCTCACAACCCTACAATCAGCTAATAAGCTACTAGTAGCAACCCTTAAATCCAACAATAAATCTGGTGAATGCCTGTTCACTAACTCTGTTGGAAATACTTGGAACAAGCTTCCAAGTGAAATAACATCTCTTACTTCTACTCCACTTTTCAAGAAGCAACTTCGATCCTTCCTAAAATCCCTTTGGCTGTGCCCATGTACTAATCCTGACTGATACTGCCTCCGCCAGCCTTAATAGCTTTAAATGCCTGTAACACTCTTTCTGATGACTTATTTCTCTACTATTTTTTAAGGAACATGATATAACAAAAGAGAAATAAAAAAAATGTTTTTTTTTACTTTTCCAGTTCTCTAATACTACAATTGAATAACTGCTAGCCATTTCTGATATCTCTACACTGTTCACAACTCTGTATACACAATGCTTAACAGAAACCAGTGTATATGTTTCCTTATTCTTTCTCTGACAATCTGCCTATATGTAATGTTGGCTAAATGTTTATACGCAAGTCCTTTTTTTGTTTTTTTGTGTAGCAAAAACATATCTATAAGGGTTTTATATGTAGAGTCATTCAAGATGCATTTTCCTATTGTATATGCCTTGTAATCTTTGATACTTGTATAACATTAATAATACTGTGGAGCTTTTCTCCCCGGGCCTCTACTGAAAATGGACATATGTCCAGTTAGACTAGCCCGGTCAACAAATGTAAAATAAATAAATATTTAAGAAGTTGAGAATGAATACACTTTTCAAGAATTTTAGAGACAGCAGATAGGATGGCTATAGGTCGGAAATTAAAAGGGTCAGTGGATTTACCTCCTTTGTGCAGTGGTACAGTACAGAAAGACTGCCACATGTTAGGTACTGTGCTTTATCAAACAGATTTATGTATTACTATGGAAATGGGAAAGCCAATGGAGTTGGCAGCAAGTTTAAGAAAGGGGGTAGTTTATCGGCAGACAGGTTTAAGTTTGTGAATAAGAGATTTGATGTAGGACGTGGGGACAAGTTTAAGAGAGAAAGGACATTTGTTAGTATTGGTAGAAGGTGGGGGGAGTTTATGGCCTAAAACAGGGGTGAAGAAATTAGACACTGTCATCTGTGCTAGCATGTCTGGCTGGGTTTTTATGCATAATTACAGATTAACCTGTGTATTATTCCAGCATGACTTGCTATAACATTGTAAATAAGTTCTTACATGTTGACTTATAATCGGTACATAATATTTTAAAAAAGGCTTGAGCAGTGTCTTTTTACATTTCTAACTGCGCATGTTTGTGAAGAAAGAGTCTAAAGGCAAACTGTCTCAGATTCAGCTGATCTGCAGATGATGTCATCGGAATGTTGACAGTTGCTATATGTTACTGTCAGAAGCTGAAAGACAGGAAGGAACTTTAGTAAACAGCTGCTGGTTATTGTTCAAAATATGAAATGAAAATTAGAACTGAACAGTTAGGCTAGTCTATAAAAAAGCCTGCTGAAGACAGCTAAAGTCAGTAGTCAGTTACAGAAATCAGTTGTCAGTTAACAGACAGTTGTGAGTTGTTCACAGATGTACAGTGCAGTGGATACCTAAAAGGACTCACCAAGAACTGTAAACCTGCCTTTGCTCTGTTGTAATAATTTAGTTTAGATCAGGGACAGTGTCCTTCAGTTAGTTAGGAAATTATAACTAATCTGATCAGTTAGAGTTTTTCTGAATGTTGGATTATTATCCTACAGTACTGATTTCATTTTCCTGATGATTGAGTTCTGTTTGTTTATTGGAAATTCAATAATAATAATAAGAAACACCACCTCCGAGGGCATCAGCAACCAGAATTTAATGTAAACACCACACTTGTGCTATTCTTTCTTTCAACTTTCTTGTGGTTTTACCCACATAGAAAGCTGAACATGAAGTACATGTGGCAATATAAACCACCATTGTCATATTAAAATTTATTTTAATTGGTTATTATTATTATTGTTTATTGGAAATTGCTGCTTTATACTTTTAATCATTTTGCTCATTATTAAATATTTTTATTAACTTACATTGTGGCTGGTCAATCAGTGCTTTCTTTAGTGATTTGAGAGTGCTTATACTTGCCTTGATAACTTCCCAGGCCACTGCAAAAGCCTGGCTGCTTAGATCATTTACTACTATTTGTTTTAATATGTAATTTTCAAAACCAGACACCTCTTTAAAGTGCATGAAGACACTATGACTGGTGGCAGTGTTACTGTATTACTTTGGGGAAGGGACACAGATGGAAATCTGTGTTACGGTTTCTCAGAAGTGTTTGGATGTGTGAGATTTAATTTAAGTGTGAGTGGACCACAGGTCTTAAACTGGGACACATTGCACTGGAGTCTGTAATACTGAGTTACATTAGGGGTGGACAGAAGTATACAGTTCAGTCCCAGGCTACACAGCGTGTTCCTGTTGTGCTCTTAGGAGAAAATTGTGAAATATTACTCATGTTTAAGTGACAGTCTCACACTGAAGTCAGCAGTGAGGATTGAAGCTCCTTAGTTACTTACCCAGGATAGTGGGAGAAGTCACATTCATTGGTAGTACTATAGTGGGATGCTGTCTGGACGTCTTATCAGGTAATTTCATTTCAGACTATTTTTTCAAAGTAGCTGGAATGAGATTAACTTCTTTTCTTCCGGTATCTTCTTGTTTCGGCTTTTTCCCAGTTAGGGGTCGCCACAGCAGATCACCTGTCCGCTCATGATTGGCAGTGGAGTTTTACAGTGTCGAGTTGCCAGCCCGGCGCCCAATCTTCCACAGAAGGCACACACACACCTAGGGCCAATTTAGTGTCCAATCCACCTACAGCATGTCTTTGGGATGTGGGAGGAAACCAGAGCACCCGGAGGAAACCCATGTGATCACAGGGAGGACATGCAGACTCCGCACAGAAGGCACCCCAGCAGAGAATTGAACCGGAGAACCTCTTGCTGTGAGGTGGCAATTTTCATCCACTATGCACTGTTATAACATATAAATTTCAACAGTTACAATACAGTCTAACATACAGGTGTATTTATTTTCTGTCCAACAGGACCCACTGTTGGTACATTTTTAACTCAAGCAGCTTTACAAAAATAAATTTTCAACACAACCACTTGTACAAATCAGTTTGATATACAAATGACATATAATTCTTTAGAAACCTCCAGCTAGCTATGCTGACCTATGTTACACATACACTGCCTTACTTCGTCTGGCATAGCTGACACTACCTCACATGATCACAAATACAATCAGAGACAAAACATCAGAACACAGTCTAAAAACTTATTAGAGTAAAAGAAGCCAAAAATGTGACAAAGTAAGCCACTTGTCACTTGCCAGAGAATATGCATAACCATTCATGCCACTGCTTACACAGTCAGTAACTGTTTAACAAGATGACATACGGTTCTGATCCTTAGTATATCTACAGCTCTTTACTTTAGAGACTTTACATAATACTATCTTCACTGTTAAACAGACATGGAATCTGACCCTACATGTGGTCTTACTGATATCCATAGCACAGCAACATAACTTCTCCTCCAGTGGGTCATTCACATTACCATTCTGCTCACCTATATCCAACACTAGTAAGCCTTTCTCCTTTAATAAACCCATGTTTGCAGACATATCTTTCTACTGATGATGCCTTGGCAAAGAGAGACTTTCAAATATCATTGTACAAGTGTTGCTTTGTTTTTGCCAAGTTTTGTGTAACCAAGTTCTAGATATATTTGCTACATGACTTCAGCTCTTTCATTAGAAAGTTAACTTTAACAGACTTAAGGTCAGCACAAAACGTTGTTCTTATTACTACTTGTTATATATTAATTATTCTTGTTGCTAGAATGTTTAGTACATCAGGTACAGGTAAGCAACTGCTTAAAAGTTTTGAAGGAGTCTGACCAGTAAAGCTAGTCATACACTATTTCAGGCTGGGGATTTCCTAAATCAAATACTTAATCAAGCACCATGGTCGTTTGTACAAAGAGGATGACTAGCAAAACTAAGAGTTAGGGCCCCTAGAAAAATTAACAGAGCCTCACGGACCACAGCAGGACTGAAGAAATCTTAGACCCAATAATAATTAGCTTTTAAAACCTAAGCAGCAAAAGATATCTGGATCCCACAAGTGTTAAATGGGGCCAGAAGGTGGGATCCCAAGACAACTAGAAGTCAAAAAGCCCACAGCAGGAATAATAAAGACAGAACTGTAGTAGAATAAAAAGTAGAATACAAGAACCAAACAGATTAACAAACTCAGGAAATT
This sequence comes from Protopterus annectens, assembly GCF_019279795.1. NCBI lineage: Eukaryota > Metazoa > Chordata > Ceratodontiformes > Protopteridae > Protopterus > Protopterus annectens. The sequence goes on along the minus strand of NC_056749.1, from coordinate 62,412,573 downwards.
TCAAGAGAACTAAAGGAATAAAAACTTTTGCAAACAAATTCATGGAGTTCCAGATACACCATATCTACAGAAATAACAAAGTACTTAGCCTCTAGCAGGAAGCAGACCTCCCCATTATAACTGACAAAGTTAGTGTGCATATTTCCTTTAATATTAAATGCCTTCCCAGCAAGTACAGTAATGGAGCGCACAACAGATTTACTGAATTCATGACAGTTTGCTTTATATCAATAACCCAGACGTGTTTGTCTTGTGCAATGATGGGTTTAGCTTACTTTTCTATATCACCAGGTAAAGCAGGATGTAATGGTTTGAAAAATTAGCACAATCTGGGAGAGGGCACCACTAAACTTAAAATCAGAGGGTCTGTGATTTGGACACGCACTCTGGTCACTCCACAAGTACAAATATGACTTTGTCATTGTCCATGTTGGTGTGAATGACCTGAAACGTACCTCCCTGGACTACATGAAAAGAGACATGGAGGAGCTCTCCGATCATGTAGCCCAGGCAGGTATGACCCTAGCCCTGAGTAGCATTCTGCCATTACCCAGAATAATACCGCAGTACAAGGACAAAATGATTGACTTTAACAATTGGCCAAGTTTCGGTTGTCATTCTAAGGGGATCCAGTATCTGTCTGCTTGGGATGACATGGTCGACAGACAATGATACTTTGCCAGAGATGGCCAGCACCTGTTGCCCTTGGGATTCCAGATACTGACAAAGGCTCTTGCCACCCCTAATAGTGCCTTTTTAGGCAAGGTTCAAATGACAAATTCACCACCGTAACAGGTACAAGCAAACAAATCTGAGAGTAATGCTACTCAATGCTAGAAGTCTGAACCTCAAAATACACTCGCTCGAGGCACTCCTTAAAATGGAGAACATCGACATCTGTGCAGTGACAGAGACCTGGTTCAAAGCTCCAGAGAGCACCCCTGCATTACAAGGATATAATTCATACCACACCTTTCGGCCACCAAACCCAGACCGAAACACTAAAGGTGGAGGCGTGTCCATATTCATTAAGGATATCCACACATCCAAGCTAGTTGCTCAGCATAATGCATCCAAGATTATCCAAGTTCAACTAACTCTGGGCAAAACCGCAATCCAGATTGTAGCTTGCTACAGACCCCCCACCATGCCCCAGGATTCCCACTCCTCTTTTCTTGATACACTGGAAAATATTAAGGTACAACCTAACACCCTAATAATGGGCAATTTCAACTACCCCACCATTAACTGGGAAAACTACTTGTGTACCAACTCTTTTGCTCAACGTTTTCTGGAAATCAATTCCAACGCCTTGGATCAACTTATCCACACCCCCACCAGGGGCAGCAATATCCTAGACCTGGTCATCACCAACATGGGCAAACTTCACGACACCCATGCAGATGGATAATAGAGGTACGACTGCTGAATCCTACACGAATGCACTTCATAAGCACTTACATGAGTGCATGGATTGTGCTATCACTAACAGAACCAAGATGTTATCCTCCAAAAAAAGGAAGCCAATCTGGTGGTTTTTTACCATAAACAAACTCTACAACAGAAGAAAGAAACTGTTGCAAAAAGAGTAAAATCCCACGATTGGGGGAACTCCCTGGTCAGGCTCATAAAATCTTCCAAAGCTAGTTATGAAAATAAAATCGCCACTGATTCTAAAGACAACCACAAAGCAAAGCATTCTATAGCTATGTCAAGAATCTCAATGGCAACACTCAGATCTGCTCTGAGTTACAGCACAATGACACTAAATATACAGAACCAACTGATGTTGCCAGCATCCTGGCAGATAGGTTCAGTGCTAACTTTAGCCCCCTTTCGCCCCATCTTTATACCGGAAGAATGCAAAGTTCCTGTAATTATGGCTGCACAGGTAAAAAACTCACTCTCCAAAGCCAAGAACACAGCATCAATGGGACCTGACAACAAACCAGGCTGCCTTCTACATGAACTACAGAATGAACTGGCACCCCGCCTAAGTACCATGTTCAATCATAGCCTCACCTCAGGCTTTGTGCCCACTGAATGGCGCTTCGCGACAGTTATCCCACTCCACAAAGGGGGGGGCCACAACAGACCCCGGGAACTACCACCCCATTACCCGGACGAGCCTGGTCTGCAAGGCCATGGAACTTATCATCATGGAACTCAAACAAAGACATTGGAGATCAGTTTGGCTTTGTAAAAGGCAGATCATGTCTCCTAAACCCGATATGGACTTCGTTGAAGCAGTCACCAAAGCCATAGATGAGGGTAAGGTAGTTCACACAGCCTATCTAGATCTCGCCAAGGCATTCGACACCATCCCCCACTCTGGAATTATAGATAAACTCACTAAACTAGTTATAAATCCTTATGTCACAAGATGGGTTGCCAACTGGCTCACTGACAGAACCCACACTGTGAAAGTAGCAGACTCCAAATCAGACTTCAGACCAGTGACAAGTGGAGTACCACAGGGTTCAGTCCTGGGTCTCCTGTTTGGTATCTACTTCTCTGAAGTACAGGCTAACACAGGTGGTCTTTGGCTAACTAAATTAACAAACTAAATTCGCAGATGACTGCAAAATTGGAACCATAATCGAAACTCCTAACAATGTGGGCATCCTATAAAAGGGCCTCACTGAGACAGATGCCTGGTGTCAAAACCATGGTCTCAAACTCAATGCCAAAAAGTGCATTGTCATCCCCTTTGGTAAAAACTCTGTACCCATGAACTACCACAGGCAGTAGTCTACTTAACACCGAAAGTGTGATAAGAGACCTTGGGACACAGGTGAACAGTAGTCTCTCCTTTGATAATCACATCGCCACAGTGGAAAGGAAATCCTTCTACATAGCACACCTTATCACAAAAGGTTTCTCATCCAGAAAAAAAAGAGGTCATTGTTCCCCTCTACTCATCACTCATTAGACCCATTATAGAGTACAACACCCATTTTGGTATGTACCTCACAAGACATCAACAACAACTGGAAAGCCGCAAAAATACCTCACAAACAAGAGGATTACCGGCCTCAAACAGATGCCTTACGCAGACAGACTCAAAAAACCTCTAGCTTTACTCTGTCGCATATCGCCTATTCAAGAGGCAATCTCTGCCTAACATCCAAAGCTATGTCAAACCCAGAGCTTTTGGACATGCTCTACTTAAAGAAATCCCAATCCCTCCGAGCTACACACTCTAGGGACCTAAACCTTGTCACCACAATAAACAGAACATGTTGGAGGGATAGATTCCTGTCCCAGAGACTTCCCATAGTCTGGAACAGACTACCTATGTCAAACTTCTTCTTTCGGCTGCTCCCGTTAGGGGTCGCCACAGCAGATCAACTGTTTCCATTTCCTCCTGTCCTCTGCATCTTGCTCTGTCACATCAGCCACCTGCATATCCTCTCTCACCACATCCATAAACCTTATCTTAGGCCTTCCTCTTTTCCTGTTACCTGGCAGCTTCATCCTTAGCATCTTTTTCCCAATATACTCTGCATCCCTCCTCAGCACATGTCCAAACTAACATAATCTTGCCTCTCTGGCTTTGTCTCCAAACCTTCCAACATGGGCTGACCCTCTAATATAGTTATTGCTAATCCTGCCCATCCTCGTCACACCCAGTGCAAATCTTAACATCTTCAACTCTGCCACGTCAAGCTCTGACTCCTGCCTTTTTGTCAATGCCACTGTCTCCAACCCGTATAACACAGCTGGTCTCACTACCCTCTTGTAGACCTTCCCTTTCACTCTTACTGGTACTCTTCTGTCACAAATTACCCCTGTCACTCTTCTCCACCCACTCCATCCTGCCTGTACTCTCATCTTCACCTCTCTTCCACACTCACCATTACTCTGAACTGTTGATCCCAAGTACTTAAACTCATTCACCTTCGCCACCTCTACTTCCTGCATCCTCACCATTCCTCTCATTCACACACATATACAGAGCTCCTCATTAGCACTCTTCAAGAAAAATCTTCATGATTGGATGGATAATGGGATCACTTCTGTGGTTCTGCTTGACAGGGGCACAGGAAAATTATTTTCTTGGGTGGCGAAAGCACGGGTACCTTTTTGGCTAGGCTTGTATAGGTGCTAGGGCCAATAGCCTAGTACCTACCTATGAATCATAGCAGATTTACTGACATTAAGAAACTGCTTCCTGACAGCAGCACCAACATTAAGCCCGACATATGCATTGTTGCTCTGAATTTCTTTTTCAGTACAAGGAATGTTAGTCCATGGAATTCTCATCTTACTTCAGTTACTGTCTGTGTTACTCAATTTTAATTTCAGATGCAAAGGGACTCACCAGTGAGGAGGTTTAGAAACCCAGCCATACATAACCATTATTGACTACAGGGTGCTGCCCAAGCTTGTTCGTGCTTTGCTGAAGTTTTAATAAAAACACTAAACAATATAACCTAGTCTGGCCCCAGACACAGGATTCTACTGCCGAGATCTTTTCAGGCTTGTTGGCTGTTGGTGAAGCACCCACCAAGAGGAGAAAACGCTGAGAGAAGAAGGGAGCCACTTTTGAGATTTTAAGTATTTTTTCTCTGTTTATTTGCTAAGTTTTTCTGCATAGCTGCCTAGTTTGAGCATTTTCTGGCTTGTTAAACTTGATTTCTGCATTAGTAGCTGTATTTAGAGCACAACCAAAAGTTGTTTACTGAATTTCCTGTTTGCACTTAATTTTAAATAGTTTTTTACTCAAAACTTGCATATTTTCTGTCCTTGACCTAGCACTCTTGTGTGGGGTCATTTACTGCACTGTTATAACTTGATATTACCTGTGAACCTCTGCTATCTCTGAAAAACAAAAAAAAATCTTGCTTTTTCCCCACTTTTCTGAGATTTAAAATTTCAGTTACAGGCTTGCTGTTCCTGAACTGTTTGTAAGTTTCTGTGAGGCCATTTTTGCTTGGGCTAAAGGAAAGTCTCTCTGTTGATCAGTGGCAGTGAATAACATTGAGCAGCCTTCCCTGCCCCCGTAGGAGTGGTTACTGACTTGAAACTGTAGTTTTATTGTCCGTTTTGGGTCTATTCCTGCTTCTTTCCAGCCCCTGCTATCAAAGTTGCCACTAGAGCAGCATCGGGCAGCGGTTTAACAAGGTTAAACTTTTTCTGGCTCCATAAAGTCTGTTCTTCAATTTTTCCCTTAGAACTGCTCTGTTAGGAACCTAAACAGTTTACACCTTCACTAAAAAGCACAGCACTTGTTCCTAATTGCTTTTTCTTCTCAAAAAGCTCAGCACTTGTCTTGAAAGTATATCCCTTGTCTTATAAGCATTTTCTTTGCAGGTCAAGCACTCCTATATTATACAAATCCATCACTTGCAAAACCCTCCAGGAGTGCCCACTTCCATGCTAAGCCCTCTACTTTTCTGTCTCATACCAACTCATAATTCTTTCTAGCATGTCAAAGGGTCAGATGCTGGCGTCCTCTCCTGCCCAGTTGGTGAATCTGGGAATTCTGAGACAATGTTACAATTGCCTCATGTACACAGACAACCCTCTCCTCCTCCCACATAACACTAACACTTGCGAGAGACGCAGCTATTTAGCCAAACTGGAGGCTGAGCTCTCTCAACTCAGGACTGGCAAGACCAGGCAGGAGGAGAAGGCAACTACACACACCACAATACAAGTCTCACATAACTCAACCACACCACTGAATCAAACACATAAACACACTAAGACATACTCGGAGGCTCTGAGTAAAAATTTACCTAAACAGCAAAGGCCTCCAAAGCAGACACCCAAGCAACTGCAAACTCAAGACACCACACAAACAACACATAAAAACAAAATCAGTGTGCAAAGCAGTCACTGCCCTTAAGGCCAAATACAATACCAAACATACTTGTAATAGGTGACTCTATCGTCAGGCACACTGACGTCCCGCTCACCAGGCTGAACAAGGAGAAGGTCATAACACAAGCACTCAGGTCACTCCAAGGCAAGTACAAATATGACTCAGTCATTGTCCATGCTGGTGTGAACGACTGAGGTACCTCCCTGGACTACATGAAAGAGACATAGAGGAGCTCTCTGATTATGTAGCCCAGGCAGGTATGACCCTGAGCAGTATCCTTCCTTCACCACGAATGATGCCACAATATAGTGACAAGATGATCAGCTTTAACAATTGGCTTAATTTCTGGTGTCATTCAAAGGATCCAGTGTCTGTCTGCTTGGGATGACATGCTTGACAAGCCACGCTGCTGCACCTGTCACCCGGGATTCGGATATTGGCTAAGGGTCTTGCCACCCCATAGTGCCTTTTAGGCAAGGCTCAAATTCTAAACCTACCACCCTAGAAAACAAAAACGGGAAGAAACTAAGGGTAATGCTGCTCAATGCCAGAAGTCTAAATCTCAAAATGCACGCACTCAAGGCCCTTCTCTGTATGGAGAACATCGATGTCTGTGCTGTGACTGAAACCTGGTTCAAGGCTCCTGAGAGCACCCCGGCACCATCAGGTTTTACCTCATATCATGCTTTCCGCCCCAAACCCGGACCACACCACAGATGGAGGGTGTGTATCCATATTCATCAAGGATACCCACACCTCCAGGTTGGTGGCTACGCACGAAGCATCGGAAACCATCCGGGTGCAATTAACCATAGGCAAAACTGCTCTACAATTTGTAGCATGCTACAGGCCACCCTCTCAAACTCAGAAAACCCACACAGCCTTCCTGAAGACACTGGAGGGTATAAATGTATCACCAAACACCATCATATTGGGTGATTTCAACTACCCGAATATAGCCTGGGAACATTACTCAAGCCCCAACTTTCTAGCCCAAAGGTTCCTGGAGTTCATAAATTCAAATGCCATGGAACAACTAGTCACCGTCCCCACAAGAGGAGAAAATATACTAGATCTCATCATCACAAACATGGGGACAAAATGCTCCACGTATATCCCTCTTTGGTGAGATCAGATCATAAACTAATCTCACTAGAAATCCACATCCCCCACCCCAAACAAAAGACCACAGTGATGAACTTCTCTAAAGCAAACTTCAAACTACTCAAGACAGGTGTGGTATCCTTCAAGGCCCCGAGCCAATGGAAACCACAACCCAATCTGGAAGCCCTTACAAATGCCTTCTATGAACACCTTCAGGACTGCATGGATCAGGCAATCCCAAATAAAACCAAGACTCTTTTCCACAGTCTGGTGGACCCCAGCCATAAACAAACTTTACAATAAGAGGAGAAAGCTATTACATGATACAGCAAAATCCCAAAAAGGGAAGGCATCTTTGATCAGTACTAGCAAGAAACTACGATCCCTCATAAAATCATCCAAGGCCAACTTTGAGAAAAAAATGCCATAGATTCAAAAGACAATCATAAGGCCTTCTTCAGCTATGTCAGAAACCTGGGTGGAAACTCCCAGATATGCTCAGAATTAGTCCAAAATGATACAAAATCACTGAACCCACAGACATTGCCAACATACTGGCAGACAGGTGCAGCGCAAACCTCACCCCCCTCTCCCCCCCTAAAGGAGAGATAACTATCCCAACAGAGTGTAGCCTCCCAGACATCTCAAATGCGCAGGTGAAAGCTGCTCTCTCTAAAGCTAAAAACACAGCATCAATGGGACCGGATGGTGTCCCCGGCTGTGTGCTACATGAACTTAATGAAGAACTAAACCCGCACAAAAGGCAGCTGTTTAATCTTAGCCTTACCACAGGACATGTGCCCAAGGAGTGGCGTACGGCAACTGTGGTCCCATTCCACAAAGGCAGTGCCTCTACGGACCCTGGTAATCACCACCCCATAAGCTTAACAAGCCTGGTCTGCAAAGCTATGGAGAGGATCATAATGGAGCTCATAAACAAGGACATAGGGGACTTGCAGACCTTGGACCCAACCCAGTTTGGCTTTGTCAAGGGCAGATCTTGCCTTTTGAACTTGGTCGACTTCTTCGAAACAGTTACCAAGGCCATTGATGAGGGAAAGGCAGTCCATACAGCCTACCTTGACCTTGCAAAAGCTTTCGACACAATACCCCACTCGGGTATCATAGAGAAACTTACCAGCTTAAATGTAAACCCATATGTCACAAGATGGGTTGCAAACTGGCTAAAGGACAGAACCCACAGGGTTAGAGTTGCTGGAGCCATGTCAGACACCAAGCCGGTTACAAGTGGTGTCCCACAGGGCTCAGTCCTTGGCCCCCTATTGTTCGGCATCTACTTCTCAGAAGTACAGGCAAACATAGGAGGACTATGGCTGACAAAGTTTGCGGATGACTGCAAACTGGGTGCCATAGTGGATAGTACATCGGACACAGACATCCTTCAGAGGGGTCTCACTGAAACTGATAGCTGGTGCCAGAGCCATGGCCTGAAGTTGAACGCAAAAGTGTATAGTCATACCCTTCGGGAAAAACAAGGTAACCCCAAGCTACCATATAGATGGCAACCCACTAAGCACAGAAGAGGTTATCAGGGACCTGGGTACCCAGGTTGACAGTGGCCTCTCGTTTGACACTCACGTTGCTAAAGTGGTTAAGACCTTCTACATTGCCCATCTGATCATGAAGGGATTCACATCCAGATCAAGTGAGGTCATTGTTTCCCTGTACTCTTCACTTATCAGACCAATGATCGAGTACAATGCCCCGTTCGGGATGTATCTCACCCGACACCTGCAGCAATTGGAGAGACCCCAAAAGTTCCTCACCAAAAGGATAAAGGGACTCCAAAACCTGTCATATACTGCCAGACTGAAGAAACTCCAACTCTATTCAGTTGCATACCGTCTGCTCAGAGGTGACCTGTGCCTGACATACAAGGCCATGACCAACCCTGAATTAATGGACATGCTCCACCTCAAAAAATCCAAATCCACCAGAACCACTAGAGCAAGTGACTTAAACCTTAGCACGGATATAAATAGGACGTATCACCCAGAGACTCCCCATGCTGTGGAATAAAATCCCGGTCCATGTGAGGCAGAGCACCTCGCTGGCTCTGTTCGAGAGAAATCTTGACCGGTGGATGGGAGATCGTAGGTTTACCCCAGGAATCATCTCTGTGTCACTGCTGGACAGAGGCACAACAAACTAATGGGCACAGTATTTTTTAATATAAGGGTGCGCGTAACAAAATTTGGGCTAGGCTTATAAATGCCTTAGGGCAGATAGCTAGTATAAACCTATGAACCTAAAACCAGGTATGCTCGCAGTGTTCAATAATCTAATGTCACTTGCAATTCTCTTTACTCCAGATAAGCACAGCCAAGCCAATTTAGCACCTTCGTATCAGTTCTCATATTGTTTTAAATACCAGGCAGTCCACTCATTACGTGTCAACATTAACACCCAGTTTTAGCCAGCTATTTCCCCCGGGAAATGACCGACCACCACAATCTTAGTGCTGTCACTTCCTGCACACTGAAGTAATCCCCAGCAAAGCAAGTAACACTTTAACCAAGTTAACGCAAGTCCATTACTGCTGACACGTGCTGTGGTCTCGCGCTCAGCTCCTCCCCTTTGTCATAACACACCTGCCAGCTGTACAGCACGTGCCAACTCTCTCTTTATAAAGATTGACAACAAGCTGAACCAGCAAAGCAAATAGCATGCAGGCACTTTATCAAACTATACAAGTTATTACAGCATGTATGCCAAATAAATAAGTCATATGAAGGGGCTAAAACTTTTGTTCCCGAGTCCTCAACTTACATAGATTTTAAAGACTGCGATACTGGTTTAAACACATTAAGTACCAGCTTGGTCAGCTTCATAAGAAAGGCAGAGAAGATCACCAAACATGAATTCAACGCAGTTGTTACGAGCCGTAAAACGGAGCAAGCTGTACTTGATCTCACTAGTAAATAACCGCCATTTTACTGTTGGATTGGCAGGCAGGTAGACCCCACCTCCTGTCCTCCGATCAGACGCTGACGAAGGCATAGGAAACGCCCAGCTTTCTATGAAGGCCGCTTCAAAATAAAAGCTTTTCGACAGCAGTGCTTTTCTTTGTAGTAACAGTGTAACACTGTTCGAGAGACTGTACTTTTACAGAGGCGGGAAGTATATTACTATATTTCTGTTCATAAAGTACATCCGATGTTTACGGAACTTGCTGGAGTTTGCCTTATTTTTCCCCGTCACTCCTGAAATGTTTGATTTTCTGTAAAATGTTGAGGGTAGTCAGTCTGTGATGCCAGACATTACTGTTTAATAGTTCTTACTTTTTCACGTTATTACAATGCCTGTAGTTATATTATTAACCTGTTAACTGAAATTAGAGTAATATTTAAAGCCCGTGCCCGGTTTCTCGCTTTTTTTTCGAGCAATATAAATATTTTATTGTTTTCCTTGTGCAGCCTCTACGTGGTGCACTTTTTTGGCACCGATTGCTTATACGACGATTTTATATGTATTTGTTTATACAACACTAATAAAGCTGCCCCACGATCAAAGCATCAGTCCATCCATCTCCCATTTCTGCACAGGAGCTAAGAACTTCGCTTCAGCAGTAACAGTTATTTACAGCCAAAGTTCACACCACCGGGTACTACCCAGCCATGGTTATTCTACACCAGGCACTCATCCCTGTGGCAGATTTGTGCGTCTTTAGAATGTGGGCGGAATCCTAAGGGAACCCACGGAGCCTCTTGCTGTGAGACAGCGAGGGACAGCCCCTCTTTGGACAGTTATGTCCGACTCCTGCATGAAAAATGGCAATTGGCCTGAGATTTTTGGACAAAAATATTTCATAACTTTTTTATTAGTCGCATAAAATCGTTATTTTGCATCTGAAACACCCAAATGTTATATGAAATAGCGTAAGCAACTCAAATGCTACAAGAACAAGCTTTTATTTTGGCAAAAAAAGTAAAGTTCTGTCCTTTGCACTAACCAAGAGCATGTTTTGTCCTGCAGAATTTCGTTTATTTACAGAAAATGTCCCACTTTGGATATTTGGAAAGGTGACAACCCTAAACCTGACATGTATTAAGCATGCAACTGTAAATATCACAATAAACTATTTTGTTTCTTTAATCCCATATCTGATTTAACATTGCTGATTAAACAATAAATAATGCAATCAATAAACACAAATTAATTGTTTACAACCTAATTTGATAGGAATTAATTAGTGGCCATATTATATTACCTACAATACACTAGAAGTCTTTAATAACTGCACCTATAAATACTCACCTTGTATTGTAGTCTACATTATTAAACATATACAAATCTTAAGTACTTTGTTCCTTGTCAACATACTCTTTAAGCTCAAATTCCAATACAATATCCCATTCAGCTCATTTTCGTATTATGCAGTTCTCTAGCTGATCTGTAGTAGTTATCATTCATTTCCATATTTTTTATCTCTTAAATTACTTTTTTCATCATCTTATTGATGATTTTTTTCATTTACTAGCTATAGCTTTGTTAGGTTCTCAGTACTAGGTTAGCTGCCCTTGCAGGCAATTTTAAGCAGCCAATTTCCAGTTTTGTGCTCAAAATAACTTATCCCATTTGGTTATAGATTGGCCTTACCCATCCCATGGTTGATAATTATATAGAACCCCCAATTAGAATAACTGGGATCATACCATTTATTTACTTATTTCTATTTTGCATTTGTTGACCGGGATAGTCCGATTGGATACATGTCCATTTTCAGCAGAGGCCCAGGGAGAAAATCTCCAAAGGAAGTTACACAGGCAAAATTGACACACTAAAAACAATTACAAGTAATTTAAACACAGTCTATTAGCCACAGATTAGGTTATATAATCTAACATGCCTATCATCTAGTTAACTAAATTACAATACAGTAGATATACATTAACAATATAATACTGGTACCCCAGTGTTACCAAATATTTAGTCAGGCTTAGCGCAAGGGCATAGCCATTGAGTCTTGAAGTACTGCTTGAGGGCTTTCTTGAATTGAGATAGGGTAGTGTATATTGTAATGTCAGCAGGTAGTGCGTTCCGTTTTGCCTACAGAGTTGGCAAACATGGAGTCCCCAGCTGAGTTGTTGGATTTGGTGGTTTGTACTACAAGTCTATTGGATAAGTGAAGTGGTCTGAGGTTGGTGTGGGGACAGATGATCTTTTTCAAAGCAGGTGTATTTTCAGGTTGGTTAAGTATTTTCTGAGCCACAATAAGTTGGTTATACTGAATCTGCTTACATAGCTCTAGCCATCCTTGATTTTTTTAGGTTTATGCAGTGATGTGTTCTATAGGGCAGGCCAGTGGCAAATCTAGCTATGCTATTGTAACAGGCAGAGTCTCTATTAAGTTCAGTTTTATTTAGGTTGGCAAGTATAGGGGAAGCATAGAAGAGGGTGGAGAGCAGATGGGAGCGAGCAATGGCAGTGCTAGCAGGTGGAGTTTGAGTAGGAATGGTTTTATTCTATATAGTGAGCCCAGTTTTTTATTAATGGATTTTATCGTTTTATAGCGTTGCCGCCTTACAGCAAGAGGTTCTTCCATTCAATTCTCGGCTGGAGAGCCTTCTGTGTGGAGTCTGCATCTCCTCCCCGCAGTCGAGTGACGTTAAAGACATGCAGGTAGGTGCGAGCATGAATGGGCATGCCTTCTTTGAAGGTTGGGCATCGGGCTGGCAACTCGGCACCGTAAAAATCCACTGCCATTCTTGAACGGACCAGAGTTCCGCTGTGGCGACCCCTAACCGGGAAAAGCCGAAAGTCTTTTATTAACATGAGCATCAAATTTGAGATTGTTGTCAACAATTACCCCAAGGAGTTTTGTGTGCACATCCGGGGAGATTATGGTGCCATTGTTAGATTTAAATGAGAAAGATATCACCAGGCATTTTTGGGTGTGGGAAAAAAGTAGTAGCTTTGTTTTGTTGTGATTTAGAATAAGACATTGGTCAGCAAGCCAATTTTTCAACTAGGTTGAAAGTACACCGAGTACTTAACTGCAGCTCAGTCTGGGTGATCCCAGTGCGGATCAACGTGGAGTCATCTGCATACTGAATGCAGTTAGCATTTGGGGTGACAGCATGGAAATCATTTATAAATATGGAAAACAGCAGTGGTCCCAGAATAGACCCCTGGGGGACACCTAGGGTGTTGGGTAAGAGGATGGATAGATTGTTCTGCCATATTATGGCTTGTTGTCTATTGTGGAGATAGGATTGGAACCATTGAAGGGAGTGATGACCTAGGGACATTTTTGTCAGGGTGTGGATAAGTAGATGGTGGTTAACCATATCAAAAGCTTTAGAGAGATCCAAAAAAAGGGCTGAGGATAGCTTGTTATTGTTTCTGTTATGGTTTATATCATTAGTGAAGGAGAGGAGGGCTGTGGTGGTACTGTGATGTGGTCTAAAGCCATGCTAAGATTTAGCTAGTAGATTGTTCTGGGCTAGGAAGTACAGAAGTTGTTTGTGGATGCACTTTTCCATGATTTTTGCCAGTGGTGACAAGATGGCTATGGGTCTATAGTTAGATAATTCGGTAGAGCAACCACCTTTCTAGAGAGGTATGACGCAAGATATTTTCCAGATAGAGGACACTTTGGCTTCAGATATGGATTGATTAGTTAGAACGGAAATGGGGAATGGTATAGAATCTGCAGCTTTTTTAAATATTCAGCAGGGAGAAGGTCAGCAGCTAGGGTGGTAGGTTTTAGTTTTTGATCAGATTACGAATGAAAGGTGTGGAGACAGGTTGGAAGCTGAAGGAGGACTGGGCACTGAGAATGGCATCCTGGGTGTTAGCGGAGTTCAAGGGTAACTGGCTATAAAGGAGGACTGGGTACTGAGAATGCTATCCTGGGTGTTAGCGGAGGTCAAGGGTAACTGGCTAGCTAGGGCTTGGATAGTCTCAGTAAAGAAACTATTAAAGGTGTTAGCAACATCCTCTGGTAGTTTATCAGTACAGGCTGAGGGAGGTGGAGTGGTGTTTTCTCCTGGGTGCAGTAGTTTGTTTATGCCTGCCCAAAATTTTTGAGGAGTATTTTGGTTGCCTTGCTAGAGTCTAAAGTTATATATATTTTTTTTATCCAGTAAGATGGATCTTTGTCTCATTTCTTAATAGCCGACATTTAATGTGATCTATAGGAGTTTTTGTGGCACGCCGGGTAGCCCATGCCTTATTCCTGATTATAATTTTTTATTTGGTTTCTTTAGATAGCCATGGGGCAACTTTAGTATTAATCCCAGTGGAGCGAGCAGGTGCATGAGCATCAAGGAGGAAGAGGCATTTATTGTTAAAGTGGGCAATCGCTTCGTCTAGGGGCAGGTGTTTTAGGGCAGACCAGTTGCATGATTTAAGTTCATCCTCAAATTTTTTGAGGTTAAAGTTTTTATTATTTCTTACGGTTCTATAGGTGGGCTGGTGAGGGTTATAGGACTTGTGTTTACAAATAAAGGTGAGAAAGTGATCACTGAGGTCATCAGGGCTGGTCCCTGATGTGTACATTTGGGGGTGGCTATTGATTAATATCCAGTCTAGTGTGCTTTCTTTTTTATTACATTTACCTAATCTGGTGGGGGTGGATATGACCTATGTGAACCCATACAGGCTTACATGGGTGGTAGGAGATTGTGAGGAGCACGTGTTCCAGTCAATGTTAACATCTCCGAGTACTATGGTTTCCTGTGGATAGTTATCAGATAACCAATGGAGGGTATCATCTAGTGTGTTAGTATTATTCCCTGGGGGAATGTACAAACATACAATATTTATGCATTTGTTTTTGTTGATTTGGAACTTGGTGTAAAGTATTTCAGCTTTATTGATCTGGGGTGGTTGAATGGGGTCTGAGGTAACATTTAGCGTGGATTTGAAGAGTACATCTACAACCCCCTTCCTAGTTATACGGTCATGTCTAAGTATATTATACCCAGGTGGTAAGATTTCATTATCCGAGGTTGTTGGTTTTAGTTAGGCACAGACTATCAGGGGATTGAACTTGTAGGAAGGCATGTAGGTTATGTACCTTATTATTTAAGCTCCTAATGTTTAAGTGGCAAACCAGGAGGGAGTTGGGGGACCTTACTGTAGATGGTGAATTGGCAGGGTTGTTTTTGTAAGAGGTTGTGCTATCTGAGGTAGAAGGGCCAGGTTTTGGGTGAATATCTCCGTCCATAGTGAGGTTATTGCATAGGTTTATGATTAGCATCAGGAATTTGTATACAAGTCTTTGGTACTGTTTAGACTTTGAGCTGATGTATTTAGGTTGGATAGGTTGATGTATTGTAGATACAGAGTTGGGTATGGGAGTTCCTATTGGATGGGCTGTCATATTTCACATAACTGGGGAAGTTTGACATTTTGGGTAGTGAAAACCAAGGTAAGGTTGATTTTCATAAATGGAGAGGAGGTATGGAATTAACATGAGAGGTAACAGAGAGGGTGGAGACATTGTTTTGTATGGTGACATAGTTGGCGAGTAGGTACTATATTAAGTATCGTGTCCTCAATATTATAAGGATGGATTAGGACAGAGTGCTGGGGTAATTTGAGGGGACCCACACATGTAGTAAAGCATTTATGAACTGCCTTTGTCCATTAGTAGTACGGGGGCAGTCCTGGGGATAAATTTTCTGCTTCCCATCCATAGACCTAAGTTGCACTTGTTATTATTTAACACTTGTTTACTGGAAAAGTCCGACTTGGAACAAAGCCAATTTTCAGCGGCGGTCTGGGGAGAAATGCTCTAGATGCATGTCTTTGAAATGTGGGAGGAAACCGGAGCACCCAGAGGAAACCACACTAATGCAGGGAGGACATGCAGACTCCACCCGGGAATCCACCCAAGAATCGAACCAAAGAACCTCTTGCTGTGAGGTGACAACGCTACCACTGCAACACTGGACATGGATCCTCTGCAAAATATACATGTCCCTTTAAACCAATATGTTGATGTTGCAGTAGAGGTTTAGATCCCTAGACAGAGTATTTCTGATGCCATGTGACTTGCTGATGTGCAGCAAATCCATCAGTAATGGGTTGGGGGATGCCTTATATGCTAAACACAGGTCTCCTCTTAGCAGTCTGTAGGATACAGAGTATAGTGACAGGGCCTTGAGTTGGTCCATGTAGAACATGTAAGGTATGTGGGTGTTCCAGTTCTTGCATGTGCCTTAACAAACATATGCCAAAAGGAGCATAATATCAAATGATTAGCCTAATGCTGAGTGTTTCCATGTCAGACTCACCAATGAATGGAGTTGTGGGCAGCAGTACAGACTCTACATAGTGCCCTATAGGGGAAAGAGTTCTACAGACCAACTGCTTTGGGCATCTGCTGTGGTGCTCAGTATCCTCAAGATAGGAGAACACTGATCACAGACTGCGCACTGTGACAGGGCTAGCCACTTGATGGTATAAAATAGGGCTCTAGCTGATTCGGTCATGATGATTAATGTTGCCAAATAGGCATGAGTATTTGCCAGTGATAAGTGAGTTCAGGACAATGCCTACTCCAACCTACGCAAGGTACCTATGTTAATGGTGGGGGGTATATGCCCCTATTGGCTAGTGTGTGCCCGCCATAAAGCCCAGCAGCCTTGAGTCAGTAAGCTACTAGCCGGCCAGTGTCCAGTTGCCCAGCCTGGGTTACATAGAATAGCTCTATTGGACGAAAGCTGGATGTAAACCAATCAACCTGTCAAACATGAACTAAGAACTGCTACACTCAATGTAGGTTCCCTGACAGGACAGAGTTTAGAAGTGGATGACACGATGGTATAATGGAGGCTGGACTTCCTATGTATCCAAGAGATAAGATGGAAGGGCAATGCAGCAAAAACACTTGAATTGGAATTTAGAGTCTACTACTCAGGAGGACAGGCTAGAAGTGGTATGGGAATTATGGTGAAAGACAGGCTTCAGAAGGCAGTGAAGGATATCATCAGACTCATGACAATCAGACTCCAGTGTAATGGTATGATAGTATTCATAATCTCAGCCTATGATATGGCAGTATTCATAATCTCAGCCTATGATAGGGCAGTATTCATAATCTCAGCCTATGATAGGGCAGTATTCATAATCTCAGCCTATGATAGGGCAGTATTCATAATCTCAGCCTATGATAGGGCAGTATTCATAATCTCAGCCTATGATAGGGTAGTATTCATAATCTCAGCCTATGATAGGGCAGTATTCATAATCTCAGCCTATGATAGGGCAGTATTCATAATCTCAGCCTATGATAGGGCGGTATTCATAATCTCAGCCTATGATAGGGTAGTATTCATAATCTCATCCTACACCCCAGAGAAGGGTTGTGATAGTGAGGAAAACAGTGCATTTATACAGTAGTTGCAGGACCTACTAGATAAAGCAGGATAACAGGAACTGATGTTGATAATGGGTGACTTGAACACACATATCGGGACAGAAAGAACAGGATATGAGGACTGCCTGGGTCCACATGGGTGGGCAACAGGAATAAAGAAGGAGAGGCTACTCTAGACTTCTGTCTGGCAAATGGCTTGATAATAGCCAACACATGGTTCAGAAAGACAGTCACAAGATCACATACAAGAGTGGCCAACATGCAACTCATGTAGACTTCCTCCTAGTACAGAAATGGCACTAGCACAGAATCACTGGAGATGAATTTGCAATTACTGAAACAGTCAGCCCACAGCATAAATCAGTGGTTGCCACAATCAGCTGCAAGTAATGGTCAGAGAAGGCTCTAAGGTCAACAGAGACCTGGCTGAAGACCTGGAATTTGCAACAACAGTTCAAGGAATTACTCAGGTCTCTTATCACCCCAAGAAGAGGAGGAAATAGGTGGAGTTGAACAAGAATGGCAGTGCCTCAAAACAGCATGTGTGAGGACTACAAAACAGATATGTGGCAGAGCCAGTTATGGAAATAAGAGTATGTCAGGAAAGCTGGTGGTGAAAAGCAGAAGTCCAGGAAGTCATCAAAAGAAAGAAAGGGTACAGGAAAAAGTGGGAGATAGAAAAGATGGACCAGATGGACTAGGCTAGGAAGGAATACTGGTTGGCTAATAAAGGAGTTGCAATAGCAAAGAACAGAGCATCAAAGGCACTCTATCAGCTTCTGGAAAGTGACTCAGTAGGTGGCACAGAGAAATTATATCAGGTTGCCAGACAAAGACAGAAAGATAAAGAAGAGAGACACCTAAAATAAGGCATGCCAGCAACAACCTGCTCACCAGTCCACAAGACATTAAAGCCAGATGGAAGGAGTACTTCCAGCAGCTTGTGAATGAAGAAACCCCCACAGAAGTGTACTGCTCAAACACAATCTGCAATGAGAAGAAGAGGAGCCCATCCTAGAAGAATTAAGAATAGCATTTAGGAAAATGAAGTCAGGGAAAGCAGCAGGCTCAGATGAGGTCACAGCAGATATGATAAAGATGCTGGGTGAGAAAGGGGAAAAATGGCTCCTGAGGATATACAAAACAATGTGGAGAGAAGGGAGTATTCCAGATGATTGGAGAATAAGCATACTCATGCCAGTGTACAGGAACAAAGGGGACATCCACAACTGTGGGCTGTACAGAGGCATCAAACTCTTATTACACTGCATGAAAGTTCTAGACAGGGTGATTGATAAATGGATATTCAGAGTAGTAGAAAGTAAGATGGGAGATGACCAGTTCAGATTCGGATCAGGATGTAGCACAACTGACCCTATGTTTCCAGTGAGACAGATAGCTGAGAAAGTCAAAAGTCAAAGTAAACGTTATTGTCATTTAGCCTACACAAATGCAATCTAAACGAAATTGCGTGCATCAGGCTCGAATTGAGAAGACATTTACATAATACATACACACAGTAATGCATACAATGGACATATACTCATCATTTCACATTAGACAGGTTATTCTATCTACATATTACTACAGTTTACCTTATCTATCATTTTCAGCAGCTGAATGATTTATTATTGCACAAGTTCCTACTGTACTGCGTGCTTCTCACACAAATAAGAGGATCTAGTTAGCATATTGCACATTCATTGCCATCTATGTATTGTTAATGTTTGGAATCAGAAACGTCTCTCATTTATTTGCACCAAAACAGTTGGCTGTCCCATATCTTGTCTGTGTCTGGCTTCCATGAGATTATTGGCAGAGTTCAAAAGTCTTACCACCTGAGGGAAGAAGCTGTTTCTGAACCTGGATGTTTTACGCATGTGAATAGATCATAAGCAGGGTGTGTAGGATCCTTGATTATTTTTGTAGCTCTGTTGCGACATTGTGCTGTGTATAACTCCTGTAGTGCTGGAAGTTTGGAGCCAGTTACCTTTGCTGCCACTTTCACTATCCTTTGTAGGGCTTTTTGGTCTGAAACTGAGCGGCTCCAGTACCACACTGAAAAGTTACACTTTAGGATACTTTCTATGGTACCCCTATAGAAGGTGGAGAGGAGAGGGGGTAGTAGACTTGCTTTCCTCAGTCTTCTCTGGAAATACAGAAGTTGATGAGCCTCCTATACTATATGACTGGTGTTTATTGACCAAGATAGATCGTACACAATGTGAACCCCCAAGAATTTTGTGCTCTTTACTCTTTCCACAATCTTGCCATTAATCATGAGAGGAGAATGAGCTGATTGTGTTTTCCTGAAGTCCATTATGACCTCCTTTGTTCTGTTGACATTAAAGTCGAGGTTGTACGTGGAACACCTGCCTATCAGTGAGCTCACTTCCTCGCTGTAGTCTTTTTCATCTCCTTTACTGATGAGGCCCACGACTGTAGTGTCATCCGCAAACTTGATAATGTGGTTAATGCTGAACCTAGCTTTACAGTCGTGGGTTAGTACTGTAAACAGTGGTTGACTCAACACTCAGCCTTGAGCTACTCCTCTGTTGATTGTGATGCTTTTCAAAGAGTTATTGCCCACACATACCCTTTGAGGTCTTTCAGGCAAGAAGTCCAGGATCCAGTTGCACATATGGGTGTTGATAACTAGATGAACATGTTTTTTGATTAGCTGTTTTGGTATGAAAGTAGTGAATGCTGAACTGAAGTCAATAAACAGCATTCTAACTTAGCCGTCCTTGTTCTTAAGGTGTCCCAGTACAACCAAAATGGGTGAGTAAAGACTCCAACTGGGCAGTCCTAGACTTGGAGAAAGTATATAACAAGGTACCAAGAAAGCTAATTTGGGCAGTACTGTGGTGGTTCAAAGTCCCAGAAACATTAGTAGAATTAGTGCAGGCTATGTGCAAGGACCCAATGACTCAAGTACAAATAGTGTTCGGCCTCACAGAGGGATTCCCAGTGGGAGTGGTTGTGCACCAGGGTTAAGCTCTGAGCCCACTGCAGTTCATACTGGTGATGAACTGCATTAGCAAACAGTTCCGAGGGGACAAATCAACAAAGATGCTGTAAGTAGACAATGTAGCATTACAGGCAGATTCTGAACAAGAACTTCAGCAAAGGACAGGGGAATGGAATGCAAAACTGATGGCACATTGGATGAAACTAAGTACACATGAGACAGTGGTAATGGTAGCAAACTGGGAAAAATCAGAAGATGAGAATTGATGTAGAGATAGCTTCAAATATGTTTTCTCTGTTTTTTAATTTCTCCAAGTCTTTTGGGTTTCTAATACCATGATGAGAATGGACCCCATTCCTAAGTCAAAGTACAATTAAAGTTCATGAAATTAGTATTGTTTCAATCATTGATGTCAGCCAAAAGTGCTCTTCGCAGCACCCACAGTGTGCCCAGTAATGACTGCTTCTGCAATTCATACGGGGTTACATTTATTGGTAACATATCTAAATATGATTGTAGATTCTTTTTTATAAGACCTATTGCTCTTACTATTACTGGAACTGTCTGGGTATCTTTCTTCCACATTGCTGTTGTTTCTGCCTGCAGATCATGATATTTTATGACTTTGTGTCTCTCCGTATGCAAGACAATAGGAGGTGTCAAATATCTGGGTGGGGTAGTTGACAAGAAGGGAAGTCTGAATGAAGAGGTCAAAGCTAGAATGAGAGGGATAGCAGCCAACTGACATAGACTGTCAGGTGTAGTGTATGACAGAAGAATGCCAAAGAAGCTAAAATGTAAGGTGTACAAAACAGGGTGTGACCATTACTACTGCATGATACAGAAACTTGGGCAGTAAAGGCACAGCAGATGAGAAAGCTAGAGGTGATGGAAAGAAAGTGCAATGAGAAGGGTGGTAGGATGCACAGTGTGGGGACAGATGAATAAATGAGGACATAAAAGCAGAAGCCAAACTTCCAATTGCAGAAATGATCAAAGAGATTATGGTGGTTTGGGCATGTGCAAAAAAGCAGAAGACAATTTAGTGAAGAAGATTTGGGATAGACAGGTGGAAGGTAACAGGAAACGAGGGCATCCAGCACAGAAATGGATGGATTGTGCCACAGTCATGCAGGAGTGCGGTACTGAATCAAGAGAGATGGCGGCAGTTAACACGACACCCTGACCTCATGTAGAAAAATGGGGTTGATGGTGATGATGATTAGCCTAATAAGGGCCGAGTACAGGGGACAATGAAATCCCTAGATCTAGACACAATCCCTTTGTTTATAAGCTGTGTAATATAGATGGACTTTCTTAAAAAAAAATAGTAAAAATTTAGGTCACTATCAACATAAGTCCCCAAACAACTGCGGCAGCTCTAAAGGGCATATGGTCAATGTGGTAGTTCCCTTAAGTAGATTACTTCCCAGTGGATACAATAATGCATTTTTTTGGCATTTTGTTTCAGAACATGATTTTGACACCAGTTATTTGTTGGAGAAGAAACTTACTACAGAATGGCTAAGTCATTTGGGGATTCAGGCCTGCTCCTAGCTTGCAGTCATTTGCAAACTTAGTCAGCCAGAGCCCTTTGGTATTGGCTTTTACTTCAGAAAAGTAGATGCCAAACAGGAATCTGCAGGACTCCACTGATGGCTGGTCTCTTTGTGAAGGTAACATCCCCTATTTTGATTATCTGCATCCTTTGAGTGAGTTGGCAATCCACTGGGTGACATATGGGCTTATTCACAGTGTATTTAGCTTTTTTACTATGCTTGAGTGAGAAATTTTGTCAAAAATGTTGGTCAGGTAGAGGTACATAGTGTGTACCTTTCTGCCTTCATCCATTGCTTTGGTAACCTTTTCCAAAAATGGCTTAGCATATGAGGCTGGCCAGACTTATGGTGCTGTAATTGCCCAAGCCTGTTGAAGGTCAACCCTTATATGCAGGGGAATGACTGTAGCTTTTTTTCCATTCGCTTGGTACATAACTTGTATTGAAGCTAAGATTGAACAGTGTTGTTATGGGTGTGGCTGAAACATGCTTCATGCTATTTACGATGCATCCACAGATATTGTCAGGACCCATCAATACACTATTTTTGTTTTTGTGTCATAGCTGTTAGCCACTATCAATAGTAATATAGCAAAACGTTTATTTTTTTGTACACTTTACAACAAATGAGCAAAAAGAAATCTGTATAGAGAGGTTAAATTCTCTTCCAAGTATGGACTAGGCGTGCTATTCAAGTCACATTTCCACTGCTGCACCTCCTTACAGTCCCAGAATACATGCTCCCAAGAAGCTGGTTTTGGAGCATCACCTTTCCAACATATGCCTCTTGTCTGTGGGAACGTCTTTTCAAGTCTTGTAGAGCTATAGAAATATTTCTGTAAACATTTGCATGCATTTTACAATTTCTTGATTTAATTGCATATGTAGGATTAAGCCATACCTCCCTACGCCGCTCATCTGTAATATAGTTATGTAATTACCTTCGTATTGTATTATGTTCTCCAATGTAACATTTCATTCTGTGCTCTACTCATTTCTCCCTACTGTCTTCCAGTCTGCCATTTCTGTTCTAGCCTCAGTTATAAAATCTACTGTTTGTGGTTTAACAAAATTACTTTCCATCCTATTCTGCAATATTTGACAAACACTAGGCAGGATTTTTGTCATGTTGAAAATTAACAGCCCACAGATAGCAACATTTGACACCTCTCTGATGGTTGCTAATGCTAGGAGCATTAATGTTGTGTCTTTCGGCTTTCCCCAGTTAGGGGTCACCACAGCGGAACTCCGGTCCGCTAATGATTGGCAGTAGATTTTTATGTACCGAGTTGCCAGCTCTGACGCACAACCTTCAACGAAGGTACGTCCATTCATGCATGTCTCCACGCAGAGACGCTCTAGCTGAGTATCGAACCAGACAGCATCTTACTGTGAGGCGACAACGCTACCGCAGCACCACCACCGCAGATTTAAAGCTTTTTTATTGAAAAATTTGCTACGTTCCCACAAGATTGATGTTGTTATTGTTTGTGAAACATTCATTTCTTTATTACAGTTTGATGACCGGGATATTCCACTGGGCCTGGAAGAGCCCATTTTCAGTGGAGGCCCAGGGAGAAAAACTTCACAGGATATAGACAATTTTACAATAGTTATATACAGCAACAGTTATATATAGCAAGACTTCTAAATTAATCTTACTGCATGCATTTTAGTCTTAAACTTTCTTGCAAAAAATAAATAAATGAAAAAAAATAAGTGTGTAATTATTATGTGTAACTTATTATGTGTAACATAACGTATCCCAATCCCTCAGAGCTACACGCTCCAGGGATCTAAACCTTGTCATCACAATAAACAAAACATGCTGGAGGGATAGGTTCCTGACCCAGAGACTCCCCAGACTCTGGAATAGATTGCCCATACATGTCAAGCAGAGTGCCTCTTCGGACCTCTTCAAGAGGAACCTTGACGATTGGATGGGAGAAAGGAAATTCACCCCAGGGATCACATCAGTCGCCCTGCTAGACAGGGGTCCAGGAAAGTAAATAATGTGGGAAGAAATAGCCAGGGAATTGTTATGGCTAGGCTTGTATAGGCCCTAGGGCTGATAGCCTAGTACCAACCTATGAACCTATGAACATGTAAACATGGTTAAAGAACAATGACTGGAAACCAGTTCTGTCACGTTATAAATGTTTTTACTGTAACAGACATTCTAATAAAAAATCAGGTTCATAGGTTGGTACTAGGCTATCGGCCCTAGAGCCTATACAAGCCTAGCCATAATAATTCCCTGGCTGTTTCTTCCCACACTATTTACTTCCCTGGACCCCTGTCTAGCAGGGCGACTGACGTGATCCCCGGGGTGAATTTCCTTTCTCCCATCCAATCATCAAGGTTCCTTTTGAAGATGGCCCAAGAGGCACTCTGTTTGACATGTATGGGCAGTCTATTCCAGAGTCTGGGGAGTCTCTGTGTCAGGAACCTATCCCTCCAGCAAGTTTTATTTATTGTGATGACAAGGTTTAAATCCCTGCAGTGTGTGGCTCTGAGGGATTGGGATTTCTTTAGGTGTAGCATGTCCAACAGCTCTGGGTTTGACATGGCCTTGTATGTTAAGCAGAGATCGCCTCAGAGTAGACGCTATGCGACAGAGTATAGCTGGTGTTTTTTTAAGGCAGTCAGCATACGGCATCTGCTTTAGGCCTGTGATTCTTTTAGTGAGGTATTTCTGCAGCCTTTCCAGTTGTTGCAGATGTCTTGAGAGGTACATACCAAATGGGGCATTGTATTCTATAATGGGTCTAATGAGGGATGAGTACAGTGAGACAATGACCTCCTTTTGTCTGGATGAAAAGCCCTTAGTGATGAGGTGTGCCACATAGAAGGATTTCCTGACTGTTGTGGCGATGTGGTTATTGAAGGTGAGACCACTGTCCACCTGTGTCCCTAAGTCTCTTATCACACTTTTGGTGTTTAGTGTACTGCCACCTATGTGGTAATTCACGGATATATGTTTTTTCCCAAAGGGGATAACTATATATTTCTTGGCATTGAGCTTGAGCCCATGACTCTGGCACCAAACATCTGTTTCTGTAAGGCCATTTTGTAAAGTATCCACATTATTTGGGGATTCATTAATGGTTCCCAGTTTGCAGTCATCTGTGAACTTTGTTAGCCAGAGTCCCTTAGCAGCCTGTACTTCAGAGAAGTAGATGCCAAACAAGAGAGGTCCTAGGACTGAACCCTGAGGTACTCCACTTGTCACTTGTCTGGAGCTGGATTTGGAGTCAGCTACTTTTACAGTGTGGGTTCTGTCAGTAAGCCAGTTGGCAACCCATCGAGTGATGTAGGGATTAATGCCCAGCTTAGTAAGTTTATCTATGATTCCAGAGTGGAGGATGGTGTCAAAAGTCTTGGCGAGGTCCAGATAGGCTGTGTGGACTGCCTTACCCTCGTCCACGGCTCTGGAGACTGATTCGAAGAAGTCAATCAGGTCCAGGAGACACGATCAGCCCTTTCACGAACCCACACTGGGTGGGGTCCAGTGTTTGAAGGTTGCCAGTGTCTTTGTTTATAATTTCCATGATAATACGTTCCATGGCCTTGCAGATCAGGCTCGTCAGACTGATGGGGCGGTAGTTCCCGGGATCCAAGTTGGATTCCCCCTTGTGGAGTAGGCACGAAGCCCGAGGTGAGGGTATGATTAAACATGACACTTAGGTGAGGTGCCAGTTCATTTTGTAGTTCATGTAGTACACAGCCTGGGATGTCATCTGGTCCCATGGATGCTGTATTCTTAGCTTTGGAGAGTGCGTTTTGTACCTGTGTGGCTGTTATTACCAGAATTTGGCAATCTTCCAGTATTGAGATGGGCCATTTAGGGGGTGAAGTTGGCACTGAATCGATCTGTCAGGATATTGGCAATATCCTTGGGATCAGTATATTTGGTGGAGGTGTTATGATAGGGATTAAAGATAGCTATGAGACCTGTGATTATTACATGTTCAGTGATAACACAGACACTATAGACTGTGTAACTGTGACAATAAAGACAACCCTGGAACATATAACAATTGTTGGCTGGAACATATAACAATTGTTGGACTGATGTTAAGTGCAGATGACCTAGATGAATTCATACATTTCTTGCATGAAACACAGGAGGGAAGAATAATATTAGCTGGGGACTTAAAGTTACCAGAAACAGACTGGAATAATATTGATTCTACAGTGTTAGTAAGGACATTATTCACAGAGTATATTCGGGAACAACAATTGCTTTAGATTGTAAAAAAACCCACCAGGGGACGGAACATATTAGACATTGTTTGTGTTCCCAAAGAAATTACTTACTTTAAGTCAGGTTTTACTACTGTTGATGTGCAGTGATCATGGGGTTATAAAGGTTAATTTGTTACTAGATAATTCTCCCAAATTGAAATCTAAATCAATGCACAGAAGGTTAATTATAGATTTTACTGAAGCAAAACAGTCACTATGTAAAACTAACTGGAGTGAGGTGTTCAGTGGATAAACTGCAGATGGAATGTGGAAAGTTTTGAAAGAAAAATTGCTTGATTGCAAAAAATAAAAAAAAAAGTTTAACATCAGGATCTAGGCATACAACATCAGGGGGATATATTTCCATAAGAACAAGATATCTGATTAAGGTGAGAGACAAAAATATAAGAAATGGAAGAGAGGCCGAACTACAGCTTTGAGAACTGAAATAAACAAGCTAGGCAAACAAATTAAGCATAATGTGAGACAAGATCAAGAAAAAATTGAATAAAATTTATATAAAGATATTGAGCATAATAGGAAACCTTTTAAAGTTACACAAGATGTGGAAGGAGTAAAGAGACACAAATTGATAAACTGTGTGCAGATTCTAAGATTTATTCTCAGACACAACAGATTATAGATATATTTACAAAATCTTATGCAAAACAGTTTGGCTCCACAAAAGGGGCGATAAGTTGTCCAAGTGACATCCAGGTAACTCCAGATACTGGAATCAAATTAGATTATATTGAAAAAGAACTGTGCAAACTGGATCCAAATAAAGCACAGTGAGGAGATGGAATTAGTAACAATGACCTGAGAACACTTCAGCAAGAACTTACAGTACCATTATATCTATTATTCACTAGGTCATATAAATATGGGGAGATTCCTCAAGATTGGAGACATGCGCTTATTAAACCTGTCTTTAAGGGAAAGTGGAGTAGGACAAACCCAGGCTCATATAGACCCTTAAGTGTACTTTCATGTTGTGGAAAAATAATGGAGAAGGTAATATTGGATAGGTTATTGTCAGAACTGGATAGGTTGGGATTTGAAATATATGCATATGTTGAAAACAAATCTATTACCACCTGTAACATGATGTTATATAACAGTATAATAGCTATGAATGAAAAATTGTGCTGTTATATAATTTATATAGATTTAACTTCAGCATTTGACAGGGTCATACACAAAACACTGATCAATAAATTAGTACAACTAATATTGATGTACTCTTGATAAGATGGATAGTTGCATGGCTTACAAATAGGACATGGCAAGTGTCATACAGCAACTGGACAGGCAAAATCCTTGGTTACAGTCAGGGTGTCCCACAGGGCTCTGTTTTAGGCCCTTACTTGTTTATATTGTATCTTTCAGACCTAACATTTTCATTTGAGGTGTTCTACAGTCTATATGCAGACGACCTGAAATTGGGTAAACTGATTACATGTGTTACAGATAAATAATTTGTCTAAATTGACCATTTTGGTACAGGAGAATAATATGCTGATAACTACATCAAAAACTAAGCATATGAGATTTGGTAGGCATAAATTGAAGGGTGAATATTTAATACAGCATACAATGATTGAAACTGTAGAGTCATTTAAGGACCTAGGTATAGGGGTAGATTCAGCTATGAGTTTTTCTAATCATATCAACCAATTGGTTAATGATAGTTATAGAACTACAGGTTGTATAAAAATATTTATAAAGTCTAGGAAATCAAAAATAATGAAGCCATTGTTTGTTCGTTACATTAGACCCAAACTTGAGTACAGAATAACAATATGGAAACCCTATAAGAAAACAAGCATGAGTAAACTGGAAAGCGTACAATGGAAATATACCAAGGGTATCCATGGATGTGAAAATTTAAGTTACTATGAAAATAAAATATGTGAACTTGTACAGTGTCTCTTATAGATATCTAAGAGGAGATTTTATTCAGGTATATAGGGCATTTAGAGACAACTATCTCTGGGAATGTTTGGGGTTATCAAAAAGTACTAGGGAATCATCAAACAACCTATGTAGGAGATTCTATAGGAATGAGAAGTGTACTAATTGGTTCTCTGAGAGAGTAGCTGATGCTTGGAACAGAATACCAAATTACATTAAAGCAAGTGCTAGTTTAGATATTTTTAACAACAGCCTGGATTACTTATTATGGGAACAAGTGTTTTGATATACTGGCAGGCTAGAAGGGCATTAATGCCCGTGCTTGAAATATCTGCATGTATGTAAGCATGTATATGTATATGTATGTATATGTATGCAACATCTACATATCTTCCTTGATATTAGACCTACATTTGATTGGAGTCATCCCACTTATCATCTGCTCCTAAAATCGCAGTTCTTTCTTCTTTCTTACCCAGATGCTGATGGCATTATCTTGTGTCTTTCTTATTGCTATATATTTTATTTTATTTTACATTTGTTGACCAGGCTGGTGCAACTGGATCTGAGTCCATTTTCAGTGGAGGCCTGGGGAGAAAAGCTCCAAAATGCATACATTGATAGACAGAAATTACAACTTTAGTTAATGAGCATTTACAGTAGCAGGTTCTTTCAGGAGCAACAGGTAGGACTTAAAATACTAATGGATTTGAAAATGAGTATGAAAACAAAAAATTAAGTTGTAGAATAAAGTTAGGAAGCAGACAAGGTGTAAGTACTAGAAGCAGAAGGAAACATTAGTCAAGGTTTGTGCAGGGTACTAAGGAAAGTTTTGAAGCAGTGAGGAGAGGAGATGGAAGAGAGATTGTCAGAAGAGATCCAGGATTTCCCAATAGTGCTAGAGAAGAAGGAGTTACCGGCCAGGTTGTTGGATTTACAAGTTGCTATGAGAAGTTTGTTAGAGGAACGTAGGCCTTTGAGGTTGGAGTAAGGAGCTATAAGGGAAGTGACTATAGGGGTGTTAGTGGGTTTGTACAGGATTTTTTGGGCTAAGGAGAGTTGATGAAACAAGATCAGATTTTGCAATTCAAGCCATCCTAATTCCTTTAAGTTTTTGCAATGGTGAGTTCTAAAAGTAGAGCCAGAGGCAAATCTGGCGATACTGTTGTAAGCAGCAGGCACTTTATTGAGGTTAGTTTTGGGCAGGTTAGTATAAATAGGAGTGGCATAAAGGAGGGCTGAAACCAAATGGGAGTGGGCAATGGAGGTTCTGGCAGGTGGAATGAGGAATGGTTTAATTCTATAAAGGGAACCTAGTTTTCTGTTGACTAATTTTATAGTGTTATTTATGTGAGAGTCAAAGGACAGGTTGTTATCTATCTCAACTCCAAGCAGCCTGGTAGAGGGGTCTGGAGATATGCTGGTGCCATTATTAGGCAGGATATATAGTATATAGTATAAGCTGTTGGTCTTATTCTATTTTCCAGGGTCTACCTTCCTTTAATGTAAAGACTTGTTTAATATTTTTATGTATATAATATATACATAACATTTTTTATATTAACGTTATAGATCTCCCAAATGGCCACATGTGATTCTTTTATTACTTCACTGGACACAATGCTTATAATGTGCTTCTATTTGGACATATAGTTATATATTTGGACATATATATAGCTCACCAGACTGAGTAAGGAGAAGGTCACAGTAAGCTGCCTGTCGGGCGCTAGAATCCAGCACTCAGGTCTCTCAACAGCAGGTACAAGACTCAGTCATTGCATGAAAAGGGACATCGAGGAGCTCTCTGATTATGTAGCCCAGGCAGGTATGACCCTGACCTTGAGCAGTATCCTACCTTCACCTAGAATGATGCCACAATACAGTGATGAGATGATCAGCTTTTAAATTCTGGTGTCATTCAAAGGATCCAATGTCTGTCTGCCTGGGATGACATGCTGGACAAGCCACGCTGCTTCTTGCACCTGTCACCCTGGGCTTCCGGATATTGGCCACCCCATAGTGCCTTTTTAGGCAAGGCTCAAATTCTAAACCTACCACCCTAGAACACCAAAAGGAAAAAACTAAGGGTAATGCTGCTCAATGCCAGAAGTCTCACTCTCAAGATGCCCTTCTCAATATGGAGAACATCGATGTCTGTGCTGTGACAGAAACCTGGTTCAAGGCTCCTGAGAGCACCCCAGCACTAACAGGTTTCACCTCATATCATGCCGGCCCCAAAATCCGGACAACACCAAGAAAGGAGGGTGTCCATATTCATAAAGGACACCCACACCTCAAGGTTGGTGGCAACGCCGACATGCATCGGAGACCATCCAGGTGCAATTAACCATAGGCAAGACTGCTCTGCAATTTGTAGCATGTTACAGGCCACCCTCTCAAACTCAGGAACCTCACATGGCCTTCCTGAAAACATTGGAGGGGATAAATGTATCTCCAAACACCATCATAGTAGGTGACTTCAACTACCCTAATATAGACTGGGAACACTACTCAAGCCCGAACACTCTAACCCAAAGATTCCTGGAGTTCATAAACTCAAATGCCATGGAACAATTAGTCACCATCCCCACAAGAGGAGAAAACATACTTGATCTCATCATCACGAACATGGGATCAAAATGTTCAACACCCCTCACTGGTGAGATCAGATCATAAACTAATCTCGCTGGAGGTCCTCATAAAGACCACAGTGAAAAACTTCTCAAAAGCCGATTTCACACTTCTAAAAACTAGTGTGGTCTCCTTTAAGGCCCCTGAGCCAGTGGTAAACATTACTCAAACCGCTGAATCACTTACAAATGCCTTCTACCAGCACCTACAGGACTGCATGGATCAGGCAATCCCAAACAAAACTAAGACTCTCTGTACCAAAGGCAAGCGTCCAGTCTGGTGGACCCCAGCCATAAACAAGCTCTACAACAAAAGGAGGAAGCTACTACAAGATAGAGCAAAATCCTTGAAAGGTAAGACACCTTTGATCATTATAAGTAAAAACTAAGAGCTCTCATAAAATCATCCAAGGCAAATTTTGAGAGAAAAATTGCCAAGGACTCTAAAGACAATCATAAGGCCTTCTTTAGCTATGTTAGAAACCTAGGAGGAAACTCCCAGATATGCTCAGAATTAGTTCAAAATGATGTGAAAATTACTGAACCTACACACATTGCTAACATACTGGCTGACAGGTTCAGTGCAAACTTCTCCCCTCCCCAAAAGGAGAGATATCTATTCCAGAGGATTGTAGCCCCCAAACATCTCCAATGCCCAGGTGAGAACTGCCCTCACTAAGGCAAAAACACAGCATCCATGGGACGGATGGTGTCCCTGGCTGGGTGCTTCATGAACTCAATTAAACCTACAGTTAGGACAGCTGTTTAATCTTAGCCTCACCTCAGGATACTGTGGTCCCACTTCATAGTGCCTCCACAGACCCTGGAAATTACCGCCCCATTAGCTTGACAAGCCTTATCTGCAAAGCCATGGAGAGGATCATAATGGAACTCATAAATAAAGACATAGGGAACTTGCAGACTTTGGATCCAACCCAGTTTGGCTTTGTCAAAGGCAGATCCTGCCTCTTAAACTTGGTTGACTTTTTGAGACTGTCACCAAGGCCATTGATGAGGGAAAGGCAGTCCATACAGCCTACCTCGACCTGGCAAAGGCCTTCAACACAATAAAAACTCATCAGCTTGAATGTAAACCCATACATCACAAGATGGGTTGCAAACTGGCTAAGTGACAGAACCCACAGGGTCAGAGTTGCTGGAGCCATGTCAGACTCAAAGCCTGTCACAAGTGGTGTCCCACAGGGCTCAGTCCTGGGTCCACTCTTGTGCATCTACTTTTCTGAAGTACAAGCAAACACAGGAGGGTTATGGCTGACAAAGTTTGCAGATGACTGCAAACTACATCTGACACAGATATCCTCCAGAAGGGCCTCACAGAAACGGATAACTGGTGCCAGAGCCATGGCCTGAAGTTTAAAACAAGGTTACCCCTAGCTACCATATAGGTGGCAATCCACTGAGCACAGAAAAAGTCATCAGGGATCTGGGGACCCAAGTTGACAGTAGCCTTTCGTTTGACACTCATGTTGCTAAAGTAGTTAGGAAAACCTTCTATATCGCCCACCTGATCATGAAGGGATTCACATCTAGATCAAGGGAGGTCATCGTCCCCTGTACTCATCACTCATTAGACCTATGATTGAGTACAATGGAATGTATCTGACCAGACACCTGCTGCAGCTTGAAAGGCCCCAAAGTTCCTCACCAAAAGGATAAAGGGTCTCAAAAATATGTCTTATGCTGCCCAACTGAAAGAACTCCAGCTCTATTCAGTCTCATACCACTTGCTCAGAGGTGACCTGTGCCTGACATATAAGGCCATGTCAAACCCAGATTTGATGAATATGCTTCACCTCAAAATCTAGATCCCTCAGAACCACAAGGGCGGAGACTTAAACCTTGACACGGTTATAAATAGAACGTGCTGCAGGGACAGATTGATCACCCAGAGACTCCCTATGCTGTGGAACAAAATGCACATGTGAGTCAGAGCACTGGCCTTGTTCAAGAGGAATCTTGACCAATGGATGGGAGATCGCAGATATACCCCAGGGATTACTTCAGTGTCACTGCTTGACAGAGGCACAGAAAAATGATAGGCATAGTTTTTATTCAAACTAAAAAGCCACATAACTATGGGCTAGGCTTATAAATGCCCTTGGGCAGACAGCCTAGTATGAACCTATGAACCTATGAACACCCTGAATCAAATATATTAGTGGCCTTATAGTATGCTTTCAAATATCTGAGGCCTCAAGTACCCTGATCTTTTGTCAGTACCACTCTTTCCCTTTTGGTTTCTTATAGAAACTCCTTAATTTCCTTTTTCATATTCTTCTACGTCCAGTCTCTTGCTTGATGCATATAAATCTGACCTACATAAAGAACTAGTAAGACCCGAAAAGATTTAGTCACTTGTATCTTATTATCAATATCCATAAACAAGTTTAAATAATTTTATCTTATTTATAATATTTAAGTATTTTTTCTTCCCACATATCCTTAGCTGCTTACTCAATATCCCATTTCAGCCAAATTTCCAAGAATCTCACCCTAGCATTACCCCCACAAAAACGGGAAATACTGTACCAAGTTATATTACTATAGCCTTTGTTTTTCCTTAATTTTTATTTTCTATCAGTTTATCAAATATGATTTTTATAGCATGTTCTAGATTACTAAAAAGAAGTTAAAGCTCGAGAGCTTCCACTGGCTCAAGGCTATACCCTATCTCATGATGCCTGACGAGAGTTCCCCAGATCTTGTTTGCAAATACTAAAAAGTATAATTTATCAAAACATAAGGAGGTCAAACTATTCCCTAGCCTATGCATCATGAAGCGAGAAGGGAATCAGACAACTCATGACCAGTTCCCTAAGCTTTCCTCTCGATCTTCCAGGTAGAGGGAAGGAGTGTGGGATGAAAGAATGAAGGCGAGTTTATGGACAACAAACATGGAACATTATGGTGAGTATATAACTTCTTTATGTTATGTTGTACCATCTTGCCTTCATTCTTGACAGTTGGGACAGCGTCCCCAGCACCTTCCTTCTCAGGTGGCTCAAGGGAATAAACTCTCCAGAACACTGGAACTAAAGGAAGCCCTGTTCCAGGAGGCAACATGTACTTTGTAATGAGTGATAAAGGTATGA
Organism: Protopterus annectens; assembly: GCF_019279795.1. Taxonomy (NCBI): domain Eukaryota; kingdom Metazoa; phylum Chordata; order Ceratodontiformes; family Protopteridae; genus Protopterus; species Protopterus annectens. The sequence continues at coordinate 62,378,854 of NC_056749.1, read as the reverse complement.
GGATTAACCCATGTGGCTGCAGCACAAATTGAATCTAGCGGAAATCTGACCTGAAAGGCGGTGGAGGTCGACATAGCTCTAGTCGAATGGCCTCAAATTCTCCCTAGTAGTTGCTTTTGCTGAGAGGTATATACATAAGAAATGGTATCTGTGAGCCATTTAGATAAAGTGACTCTTGACACTGGAGCTCCTTTCTTGTTATCCAAGAAGGAAACAAATAATTGATCTGATATTCTAAACTCCTTTGTCCTATGTAAATAGAAATGCAATTGTCTATGGACATCCAATTGGTGGAGCTTATACTCTACTTTGTTGCCATTGTTGGGAAAAAAGACAGACTGATTTAAGTTGGACTCAGAGCATACTTTGGGCAGAAAAGAAGGCTTTGTTCTGAGAGAAACTCTGTCTTTGTAAAAAGCCAAATAGGGAGGATGAATAGACAGGGCTTGAAGTTCTGAAACACTCCTGGTGGAAGTAATGGCTGTTAATAAAACTGTCTTCCATGTTAGAAATTTTAGTGGGCAAGATGAAGCTGGTTCAAATGGAGGAAGAATTCACTTAGCAAGTACCAAATTTAGATCCCAAGGAGGTGGCAGCTCTCTTATTGGGGGTCTTAATAGAAATGTACCCCTCAAAAAAGCCTTGCATAATCTGTGAGACATAACATTAGATCCCTTGTCTCCTACGTGGAAATTTGAAGTGCCAGCAGCTGCACCTTGATTGAAAATTTCTGCTAAAAATTCAAGAATTTAAGAAATAGGGGGGCTGTAAAGGGATCTATATGATTTTTGGCAGCCCAGCAAGAAAACTGTTTCCATTTGCTAACGTACAGTTTTCTAGTTGTGGTCTTGTGCAATAAGACCAGAATGTGTCGCACTGCAGGGGAAATATCTGGCTAAGATAGGAAGTGGAGTAACCAAGCTGTCGGCTTGAGAGTCTGAACAGAGGGGTGGAGCATCCCTGACCGATGAGTCAGAAGGTCCAGGATCCAAGGCTCCTCTTGAAGATGGGGCCAAAGGAAAGGAAACCAGATTTGTCGAGGCCAGTATGGAGCAATGAGAATTAGTTTGCGACTCAACGACTTTGCTTTCTGAAGAACTTTGGGTATCAATGGAAATGGGGGAAAGGCATAAAGTAGTCCAATTGTGAACAAGTGCATCCCTTGCTGACTCCCCCGGAGGGGGGAATTAGGGCAAGGTAGCTGCTGCATTTGGCATTCATGGAAGTGGCAAAGAGGTCGCAGCAAGGCTGGACCCACTTGTGAAAAAGTTGGTTTGCAACTTCTTGTTTCAGGGACCACTCATGAGGCATAAGAATTGCCCGGCTTAACTTGTCTGCTTTCACATTGGATTTCCCCGAAATGTGCATTGCGGTCAGAAAACATTGAGAAGAAATTGCCCATTGCCACACTCTCTGAGCCTCTCAACCCAGAGGGTAGGATCTGGTTCTGCCTTGTTTGTTGATGTACTATACCATGGAGATATTGTCCATCTGTACTGCAATTGTACCTATTGGAAGAGTGCTCTGGAATGCTTGCAACGCCAGAAGCACCATCCTCATCTCGAAGACATTGATGTGCAAGTGGTATTCATGTTCCTGCCAAATCCCTTGGAGGGGTTTGTCCCAGATAATGCCCTCCATCTGGGAAGCGTCTGTGGTCACTGTAGCTACTGGATGGGGGAGGACAAATAGTCTGCCGATCATCACCTGCGTGGACTGAAGCCACCAGTGTAGATCTATCTTGCAGGTATTCGCAGTGAGGAGCTTGTGTGACATGGGTAACTCCTGCATGGACCACTGAGCAAAGAGAAGCCACTGTAATACATGTGTAAACGTGTCAGTGGGACTAATGTTAACCCAGCTGCCATTGACTCCAGAAACTTGAGAACAAACTTTGCCTGCACCTCCCTTCTCAAGAGCAAGATTGATACCTGATAGTGCAGTGTTTGCACCCTTTTCTGAGGCAATCTTGCTACCATGTATTTTGTGTTTAAGTCTACTCCTATGAATGAAATAGGCTGTGAAGACAACAAGGCAAATTTTTCGTTATTTATGGTAATGCCCAGCTCTGAGCATAGATGTATTAGTGGTGTCCCTTGCCTTGGTCAGTAGATGCTAGGTGATGGTGGTGAGGAGTCAGTTGTCTAAATATGGAAACACCCGGAATCCTAGGCATCTCAGGTGAGCTGTAACTACTGCCATGCATGTGGTAAACATTCTAGGGGCTGTAGCGAGTTCAAAGGGCAGAGCTCTGAATTGATAAATGACTGGCTGTCAGCTGGAAGTGTGGGTATCTCCTGGATCACCTGTCCATCTTTATATAGTAGTGAGCATCCTGGAGATCGATGGAGCACATCCAATTGTCCTTTCCCAGAAAAGGGAGTATGGATTGCAGTGTCATCATCTGTAACTTTGTTTTCTTGACAGACTTGTTCAGTCTGCTGAGATCCAAAATGGGCCTCTAGTCCCCTGTCTTCTTTGGAACTAAAAAGAACCTTGAGTAAGTTCCAGATCCTATTTGGTCTGCGGGGACTTTTTGGATGACTCTTTTTTCTAGCAACCTTTGAATTTTTAGGGTTGTTTGATCCCTTTGATGGGTGGAATGTATGAGATTGATCTTGCTGGTGTGGGTGCATTAGAAAAAGGTATGACGTATCCCCTGGATATAACTGACTGTACCCATTTGTCTTGGGTGATACTTAGGCTGTTGGGTACAATGATAGTCTGCCCCCAGCTGCCTCCAAAGGCGGGCCTCCTTTCAACAGCACTGGAAGAGCCAGCCAGAGAAAGTATCTCTGTCACCCTGATTCTGCAGACCCCCTCTGCTGTGAGGGCAGCGTCTTCCACTGTTACTTCCCCCTCTGCCCTGGGGGAAAATTCACCACGTGCATCCAGCGAAGCTCTTTTGGATTTCTGGAACTACATTTTTCCGCTCTTCTGGCATTTGGGATAAGGCCTGGTAGGAACGGAGAAACATACTCCCATGGCAGACAGAGTTTTGCCATCTTGCTCGCACCTGGTCAGAGTCTCTTTAACCTTTGGCCCAAATAAGAACGAGTCATCAAAAGGGGCATTTATAAAGGAAGACTTAAAGGGCTCAGCAAACTCACAAAGACGCATCCAGGAATGTCTTCTGAGAGCTATTCCTGTGCCTGCTGGCCTGCTCACTCCATATGCTGCATACGAGATGAGACGCATGGAGGAGTTCACTATAGAGTTCAAAGTCGCAAGCTGAGAATTTACCTTGTCCGGCACTCCCTCAGCTGAAGCACAGAGGGAATTTCCTAGCTGTTTCAGGAGATCCCTCTGATGTCAGGTGAAATGGGATAAAAAGTTCAGTGACCTGAGTGTGAAGGCCACCGAGGAAAACATACACTTCCAGTATCTGTCCATCATTCAAGATTCCCTATGCAGCGGATGAACAGATGAAGTCTCTGCTAATTCCTTCTTGGTGGCCACCACCACCACCATAGCATCTAATTTTGGCTAAGGCCAGTGTACAGAGCAATCTCTTGACCACTCACTCCACATCATCATCTGAGAGGCTCCTGGATGATCAAGAGGAAATAGTGGACGATTTAAGGCTACCAGCCACCAATTGCAACAGGGGTGTCTGGGGTACTGAATAGACTGGTTCCAAAGTCGGCACCAGCTCCTTTTGTGGCTCCGAGTCGATTCCGATAAAACTGGTAGAGCTGATGGAGTTGTTGTCTTTCGGGCCAGATAGCCTTCAGATCCGAAGATGCATGCTTAGACTTCTTAGCCGGCTCAGACACTGGAGCTGAAGAAATAGATATTTTTGTAGACTTTTCAGAAGAGGGAGACTGAGAGGATTTTGATGGCTGATTCCCTTCTACTGTCACATCATGGGGACCTTTAAGTGGACCCCTCACAATAAGTTTGTTCTTGCATTCCTGTGGGACCCTGGAACTAAATCGATGGCAGATCGAACAGGAGTCCTGCAGATGAACAGCACCTAAACAGTAAAAACAGCTGATGTGCCCGTCAGTCAAAGACATCTTCTGTGTGCATGAGTCACACTTTTTGAAGCCAGATTGTTTGGCTTCTTTCTCACTAGAATCTTTAGACATTTTAGCAGTAAGAGCAAATATTTTCACCCCCTAATACCAATACAGACGCAGCAAGAAGAAACTTAACTCTAACAACAAGTTTAACTACTATTTTTTTTTTGTGAACAGCTAGAGAAGAAAGTCTCTAACTTAAATGGTGATCTCCTCTAGCCAGAGGAAACGTCTCTAACAAAAATGATGACCCTCAGTAAAAAGGGACTGCGAAAAGGGGAAGAGGAGCCCTCTAAGTTAAATGGGTTAACAGAACAAGGACAAAAAAATGAACCCTCTAATTTAAATGGGTTCAGTGAGGATAAAATTAATGAGAAGGGATAGAAATACAGGCCTGCGAGGGAAACGATGTCCCACACAACAAGAGAAACTACAAACAGCGGTAACACAGTGTCTAACTGTTAACTCACACACACCAAAATATCATCTACTAGGATAAGGGAAGGAATCAAACAGTTTACAATTCTAATTGAGAAAAATAGACCAAAAAGTAAAAAAATTAGTAAAACTTAGCCTGAGCCAGTGAAATGCAGTCTCGATCCTTCAAGCAGCAAATGAGATCTGGGGAACTCTCACCAGGCATCATGGTATAGGGTATAGCCTCGAGGCAGTGGAAGCTCTTGAGCTTTAATATTAGGCAGAGTCAGAACCGATGCTTGGTTCTGAACCAACCATCAAGAATGAAGGCGAGATGGAACAACATAGCATAATATATTATATCATCAGTTTTTCTCCATTTACTAAAGGACTAGTCACTGTATATATGTTATATATAAAACTAATAACCAAAAGTGTAGCATATCAATGAAGGAAGCTGGTGCTTATGAATAAATGAACGCAAAGAAAATGTATAATCAGAATTTATTAGAATTGAGTGCTTTCATCTCTGCCTGAGACTTCATCAGAATGACTTGATGATTTTATCCTGATGAAGTCTCAGGCAGACATGAAAGTGCTCAATTCTAATAAATTCTGATTATACATTTTTTTGTGTTCATTTATTCATAAGCACCAGCTTCCTTCACTGATATGCTACACTTTTGGTTATTTCTTCATTTACATCCAGTTATGTTTGATTGTTTTATGTCCCTGGCTAATGGACTACATATAGAACAAACAGTAATAGTGAAAGTGGACAGCTTGCATAGTTCCTCTTGCAAGGCTACACACTTCAGTCTGCTCACTACTATAATTCACCCCAGCCTGAGCTCCTCTGAAAATATTGAACATTACTGTTGTCCATGCCTGTGGAAATCAAAATGCCTCAAAGGCTCTCTCAAGAAATTCACAGCTCACTCTGTCCAAAGGGTCTATATCAGATGATCAACTTTTCAGAAACTTGAAAAAATATTGGAGACCATAAGACTAAGTTTCCGAAAACTTGAACACAAAAATCTACCTTTGTTTTACATTTTGTCTGGGCAAGACATGCTGCACCCCCACACCCCCTGCAAATTATATATATTGTATACCAACTTTGAGATTGCACTACAGTGAGGAAAAGGATAGATTTCCCAATCCTTGCTGTACTGTGATCTCCAGTCAAAAGGTTTGATTTTTCAAAAACTTGATTGTATGGTCTCTACCATATGGAGTTTGTCTCTGAAAACTTGATCAACTGATAGGGAGCTTGTCAAATACCTTTTCAGCATCCACACCTACTAAGATTAATATATTCATTTCCTGAGAAGGCTGTTGAAGTCATGGCACTAGAAGATAGTATTGAATAAAATTGAGTTTGTGCATTTATGTTGTGGTAATTTGATAAATTTTTTAGTTGTTTCATGCAACATTAACAGACTACCACAGTCCATTGCATCCTTTTGAACCTTAAGGGCTCAGTTAATACTGTCAAATGTTTGTCTACCTTTTATAAATCTCCACTGATCCAGACCTATTATTCTTGGCAATATTTTCCCATTCCTTTTGCCAAAATTGTACTTTACATTTTGTAATCATGATTCAGAATTGAAATAGAACTATATAACCATGGATGAAGGGGTTCCTCTCCCCATCACAATCACTTCTTTCCACGTTAAAGGTACATCTCCTCCTAGAAAATATTGTTATAAGGTACAAGCCATACTTTGCTATTGCCTGTTCTTTCCTTTTCTACACTTATGTTGGAATTCCACTGGCACCAGGGTTTTTCACTGTGTTCTGGTTTCTCATTGCTTCTTTGACTTCAGTTTTTTTATTTTTGATGACAATACTTCTCTTTCTACTTCTGTTGATTGAGGAAGTTGTAATTATCTGAAATATATTGCCATTTCCAGTATGTTACTCCCAGCCCTCACATCTTGTTAATATAGTATACTGTAATAATTCAACATTACATTCATAATTTTCCTGGGGACACTTTTACCCTGCCATTTCTATAATGCCCGATTTCAGTTATTTTCCTTTCAGCCTTTTTTTACCTCAAAGGTTGAGCTATCAATATGATTGCTCTAAGGTTATAAGGTTATAAAAATAGTTGCCTTAAAGCCACTACTCTGTGTTCATTCATGTTTTCAATATACTCTTGCATAAGTATTCTAGCTTCTTTCAGTTGTTTTTCAACCTGTTGTGTTTTATGTATTCTTTTTTTCTTTTGCTTTTTAAGCCCACTGGATACCCACACTGGCTCCCATTTGATACTGTAACTACATTTTATCTTCAGTTTATGACTATCGTAGTTGTTTGCTAGGTCTTTTTACAGGTTATGTTCAAATCAAGTAACAATTCAGTTAAACTTCGATGTATAAAATCATTAAATAGCTTTCTTTTCAGAAGGGATAGTAGAAAATACCAATGTTTATTACAATATATTTTACTTGCCTACAAAATTTAATTTATATAGGTGTGTGGTCTGACACTATCAATGGATGTATTTTTGTAGTTTGGACCATTTTACAGTATTCTTTCAATATGTAACATCTATCTAATCTTATCCAGAAACACTATTCACTGAAAAATTGTATATTCTGCTTCTTTCTGCCTTATTTTCATTACATCAATAATCCCAAATGTTGTTTGTCTTTCGGCTTTTCCTGATTAGGGGTCGCCACAGCGGAACTCCGGTCCGCTAATGATTGGCATTTTTTTAAAAATTTTTTTTTATGGTGTTGAGTTGCCAGCCCGACGCCCAACCTTCAATGAAGGCATGCCCATTCAACGCATGTCTTTTGAACGCCCACTCAACCGCGGGGAGGACATGCAGACTCCACACAGAAGGCACTCCCAACCCAAGCCGAGAATCGAACGGGAGAACCTCTTGCTGTGAGGCAACAACGCCACTGTTGCACCACTACGGAAGTATACATCAATAATCCCAAATGTATGTTTATATTTCTCTAAGTATCTACACTCAGCCAGTATTTTATGGTATCTTAGCTGTCCACAGACATCTTCCTTGTTTCTTACAGTGTTGCAATCTCCTTGCTGCATCCTTGATGAAGGGATATAAATTCTTCAGTAATATTCTTTATATCCTGCCTTATTATTTTATAGTAAGACCCCTGCATTTCAGCAAAAAAAAAAAAAAAAAAAAGTCATTACCTCTTTTCTTTACAAATACTTTATGTGTTATAAAATCCATGCATTACTGTTATATGTCAGTACCCTCTCATTTTCTTATTTCTTCTTCTCAACAAGCCCATTTATATTTCAAACCAATAACTCAAAGTGTGACATATTAAATATTATATTTTAATTTACTTAACTTATAATATTTGCCTTTCTGATACAGACTGGTCCTTTATGGTCTGTTTTGTATACTGAAACTGATGAACTGTAGTGAGCTTAGTGCTAATGCTGTTACAAACACAGTTACTCTGGCATGAACATTAATCTAAGAAAGTATGGCTCTTGAAAACAGTTTAGTAGAATAAAGTGCTTTTCTTTCACGTTCGTGGCTTGATAAAGTTTAATTTTCGCTCTTCTGAACTGTGTTTTTATTTACTGTTACTACTATTACTATATTCTTACTTTCTAGACAGAATTTGGTGGTTTTATGTGCATTTATAAGTTACAACATGGGATCCAAGAGTGAAGTTCTTCTATGGCCTGTAGGATTTGTCTGCCTTCTAATGACAATACTGACTCAGATTCACAGTGATTAATTAATTAATTTATTTTATTTGTCATTTGTTTACTGGGAAAGTCCATTTTCAGCAGAGGCTTGGGGGTAAAAGCCCCAAAATACAGATTAACAAACATACCCTTTTTACAAGCTAAAATCATAAACTCATAAATTAAATTGCAAGGTACAAATGATGAGAGTTTGAGTAGAAATGCAATATTAGAAGTAACTAATTACATACAATTACAGTGCTGAAGAATCTGCATTTTTGTCGTCTTTTCTAAGCATACATAGTCAAGACTTCACTGTTTGCACTTAACTATAGTTCAGTGTTCAGTCATGTTTCTGAGACAGAACTGTTTGAATGCACAACAGTAAAGCAGATGAAATCTCTGTCTGCACATCCATCTGTTAGCACATGTGCACTAACTGATAGTTCCCTGAAGGAACTAGAACGGAACTCTAATCTCATTAACACCCATTCCCATGATACCCACTTGTCATGATTTTCATACCAGCAGGACTATGTTTATGTAGTATGTTTTAAATCTGTATGCATATTATATAACATTATTACTGAATGTTAGTAAGCACTGTTTGTCTTATCTATGTTCCAAACTACAGTGAGGTAGCCTATCACACATTCAGTTTTCTAGCCTTAATTCTACTAGAATGAAAATAGCTTCCTTAGAATGATTTCTTGCTTTTGAATTTGCATTACAACTCCTGAAACAACCAGTATTGCATTCACTACATTCCCTCCAGCCCTTCATTTTTCTTCAGATTTCATGTATAACTGTCTCACTTGATTTCACTGTACTGCTCTCTCCTACACACCAATATGTTTTCTGTTACCCTTCTGAGTAACACTTTCACTTTGCATGTTACAGCTACATTTCTGTGTTGTGCACAGATCAGTCATCTTAGTTTTCTAATCATTAACTTATCCACTACGCCTAACTCAAGTTCTTTCATGTTTAGAGTAACTGCCTAACCAGCCATTTCCTACTGACAGTACTAGCTGTCATTTCTGAATGTCTTTCACTATCATATGACAGGGGCAGCTATAACACTACACAGTAGTGTTTTTTTTTTCTGTTTGATAATCACATAAGGGATCTGACTCAAAGATGTTTTGACCCATAACTTATGCCAAAGGGCAAACAGTAGATTTACAGTAGATGGAAATTTGATACTTAGTGACTGAATGAACAAACCATAATAATAATAATTATGATAATAATAAATCTATACAAGTATACAAAAATAAATCTGGCAGTTTGGACTGAGGTAAATGCAAGTAGCTAAGGTCACCCATTGGGAGGGTGGCCTAATGGTTAAGGTGTTTGCCTTACAAACACAAGGTACAGGGTTTGATGAATCTCAGGGGGTTGGGGCTAGGCTTAAAATGGCTTGCAAGGGCAGTTAGCCTAGTACTAATCTATGAACCTATGAACCTATATGTTTCATAAGTTTGTTGACAAGAGTTCTGGCCTGCTGGCCAACAGGGAACACTGACTCACTAAAGTTTAGGTTGACAATATTTAGTCCAAACCACTTATACAAACTATTTTTGAAAGATGTTACAGAATCAGATGTGTAAAGAGATAAAGAAACATTGTTCCAAACAACAGTAATGCATTGAGAAATAAAATTCCTTGAACCCTGGTTTTATTTTTTTATACAAAAATCTTTCTTTAGAATGTCTTAAGGTTTTGTCACAGCTGGACTTCCAAGATGGTTTTCCTCTGAGTAACAGCTTAATTTCAGCTCTCCCAGTGTGAAAACGGAAACTCAGAAAAAAGAGCCAGTGACTCTTTCTTTCTGGGCAAATTTCAGTTACTGACTAGTAAGTGCACTGCCTGGATGCCAGCAAAGAATATATTTAGACAACATGAAAGAAAATCAACCATAAAAGGGGAGGAGAAAACAGTGGCAGGAAGAATCCTGTAGCTGTTCAGCAAAATCAGTTCAAGCTTCAGCTTTGCTGCAAGACATGGCTTTCAGTAACTTATTGGAAAAATAAGTGAAATGTGCTCAGAGCTGATTAAAGTAAACAAAACAATGAAAAAGTATATCAACTTAAATAACAAAAGGTTGACAAAAATGGAAAAAGCTTTAAACAGATATTTAGATAAGCTGATAAAACGATAAAAATCAGAGGTTGAAATGAAGAAAAGGCTAGTTCAGTATGAGACTGCTAAGAAAAGAGATGGTTCAAAAATTGTAGAATTAGAGCACATAGGGAAAAACTAAGGTTTTCTGCTGTACCAGAGAAACTGGAAAGAACAGACTGTATTACTTTTATAAAAGCACAAATGACTAACTGGGTGGTTATTCTACATGCAGGAGTTGTTAATTGAAATGGCACATTGTGTGTATGCTGCAATAGGTTCGGGGGGGGGTGTTTTTTTTCTGAAGATTTTCAATAAAACAGAAAGTTTTGTAAGATGTGACATAAGTTCAAATGGATATGACAAAAAAAAAACTAGATAAAAGATCAACCTACCAAACATTAGTATATACATGTAACACACAAACTTAAACACTGCTATACACAACAGGTAGGAATAATAACTTCTTATCATAATGGCAACAGTTTCCACATTATCTTTGAATGTGAATGGACTTCCAGGTATATACAAAAAAGAAAGCGTAGTGAACTATATTAAGAAATGCAGACAGCAAATAGCTATGCTACAGGAGATGCATTTGGAAATAACTGAGCATGTGAATTTGATAAGGAAAGGATTTAACAATTGTTATTTAGCAGAATATCTGGAGAAAATGAAAAAGGTGAGTATATTAACTACTAGAGGAGCTCCAATAGTGACAGAAAAGGGGAAAATATAATAATGGTTGATTTATAGCAGTAAAGAGCTACTGTCAGGAGACGAGGAATTACACTAGCACATATTTATATTCCACCTAGAATTGCTAGAATGGAGCTTAATCACTTTTTAATAGTGAATATTACTTATAGGCGGGGACTGAATTTTGATTTGCAACAGTGAGGATGTATCTGGGGGCCTAGAAGGAAATATAACAAAAGAGGGTAGATCTTTGAAGACATTTATGAAAATATTTGATACAATATATGTGAATTCAGTAGTAGGAGCTCAGACAGTTAACATAATATTCCCGAAGGTACAAAAACTGGACTAGGCTAGACAGAGATTATATTTCACGTGGACATGTGCAATTAATTGAAAGACTGGATATATATCCAATAACTATTTCAGATCATGCGCCAATAATAACTAAAATAAAAATGCCAGGTAATGAAATAAAAATTAGACATTTCCCCACCAATCTGTTAAAAAAGAGGAATTTAGAGAATGGGTACATAAACTTATTTGGGAGTTATTATGAAGAAATTTATTCAGAAAACAGAGTAAGGGCATGGGATAAGAATGAGGTTGGCATTTAAAAAAATGGGTAGAAATAAAAGAAAATGAGATATAGTTAAGCAGTAACAAGAATTATTTAGATGGACTGACAAAGGTCAAAGTATTTCAAAAAAGGGGGGAATCTCACAGAATAAGAAGAGGCACAACTGCAGAGTGCTACAGAGAAAATAAGGGACTACCTGGATAATATGCAGGAGTTTAGAAAGCTTGCTGTTAAGCAGTTTTTTGATAACTCCAAAACACAAAACCTTTTGGCACTATAGCTCAGGCAACAGAAAGTAGAAAGGGCTGTTGTCAAGCTTAAGGAACCTATACAAAGGAAAATAACCAGAGGTCCTATAGAAGTATTACAAATGTTTGAGAAATTTTATGAAAATCTGTATACAGCAGAGAAAATGTGGAAGTCAAGAAAAAGTACAAATGGAAATGTTTATGGAAGAATTAAATATGGCAAGGTTAGAGGTAGATGAGGCTTAGTAACCAACAGTTAGGATAGGAGAAGATGAGATAAAAATGGTGATGTATAACCAATCTAGAGGAAAGTCTCAAGGAGTAGATGGTATTCCTGTGGACGTTTAGAAGCTAGGAAGGAAGAAAGTGATAAAGATGTGGAACTCAGTTTTGTTTAACAGTATTTTTAAAGGAGGAGAAGCACCAATGTCCTGGATGAAAGCTGTGGTGGCTGTAATACCTAAACATGGTGAAGACCCATCAGATCCATGGATCATATAGACCCATTTCAATTTTAAACCATGATTATAAAGTCTTATGTCTATAATGGCTAAAAGAATGGCAAAGGTAATGACAAAATTGACAGATATAGATCAATGTGGCTTTGTGAAGGGGAGGCAAACATTTCACAACATTAATAGAACAATGATGATCCAGACGGAAACAGAATGCAAGAAAATGCTGCTGTTGTTGGTGGGTCTTGATGCAAAGAAAGCATTCGACAGAGTAAGGTCAGATTTTATGACTAGGGCAATGGAAGCATTTGCATTCCCTGACATAATAATAAGGTCAATTAGGAGTATGTATCAGGGATCTGAGGCAAAAATTAAAGTGTGTGTGTGTGTGTGTGTGTGTGTGTGTGTGTGTGTGTGTGTGTGTGTGTGTGTGTGTGTGTGTGTGTGGGGGGAGGTTCCTCTCTGATAAGTTCTGTTTGAAAAGAGGAACCAGGCAGGGTTGTCGTCCCCTTTCTCCGTTGTAATTTGTGTTATATTTAGTACCACTGGCAAAGAAAATAAGAGACTTAGAACTTCAAAGACATAATTGGTATGGTAATCAAAAGAGTTGACTTTTTTTACAGATGATGTTATTTTGAACCTGATAAAATCAGAAAAGGATTTTTCAATGTTATGGAACATTCTGAGACAGTTTCAGGTCTTTTCAGGATACAAGATTAATGAAGATAAAACAAAGGCAATAGCTGTTAACTATGTACCACACACAAATTAGCTCAGCAATACATATATTTATGTGTACATGATAAAATTAAGTACTTGGGAGTATGGGTTAAAAAGTGTTCTGTTCTATCAGCTAAGGATAAGTGGGAAGAGACCAAACAAAAGATAATACAAAAACCTGAGAAACTGGAAGCTCTGTTTTATGGATATGGATACCAACATACAAGCACTGAAAATGTTTTTAGAGCCTTTAGTTTTATAACCAGGCCAGGCATACGTTTATCAACCAGACTAGTAGTTGTGGATAGTAATTAATAAATAGTTGTAGGATTTTATCTGGGAAGAGAAGAGGTCAAGAGTCAGGTATAATAAGTTGTTCATTCCAATATTACAAGGCGGTTTGGGATTACCTGAAGGAGTATTTTAGAGCTACACAGTTAATGGTCCTATACACAGCAAACACAGAAAGCTATAATTCAGAGTGGAAAAGGATGATGATAAAACATGGGGGAAGCTCAAGAAATAAGGAAAGACTGGAATTCCAGATGGAGATCCTTAAAGAGAATAACAATAACCACATAAAATATTGCAGTCATAAAGTATTCCAAGAACCAAACTAACATAGGAATGGAGAAAGGAGATTCTGCTGGTAGGTATGACTGAAATTAGAGGTACAGAGAACAGGAGAGAAGGGGCTGGAATTTACTGGAGAAAACTGGCAAAGGAATCAATGTATTGGGAGCAAACAATTAGAGAGGGAAAGGTAGCAGAATTGGAAGAGGACAGGAATACATTTGGACTGCAGGCTAGAGACTGCCTTCCCTATCAAGGATTGTTATTAGAGTATAGACAAAGTTAAAGGAATATGTGGAGCCTAATTGAAAGACCAGCACTTGTAGAGTTTTCAGTAGATTCTAGAACAGAAGGTGCTGTTAAAAATTGATAATTAGTAGACCATATAAAGTACTGCAAGATAACTATATGAATCAATCAGAAGAGGTTAGAAAGGATTGGGAAGAGAGACTAGATAAGCAATTAACAATGAAACAATGAAAGGATATGTGTATGGCTCCCAAATATGCAACAAATTATTGAAGACTTAGGATCATTGCTTTGAAGTGTTAACATAGGCATTTTTATACCCCAGTCAGACTCCAAAGATTTTTTTGTCTCAGGCAGACTGCAAATGTTAGAGATATGATGGAGAAGAAACAGGTAATTGGGAACATATATTTTTGGAAGTCTAATGAGTTGACAGACTTCAATAACTCCCTGCAGACTACTCTGTCAGAAATACTGAGTGAGCAAATTGGTATAACTAAGGAAATGATTTTTTTTTTAACTGTAATACAGATCTGGAATTGCCTTAACATAATAAGGCCTAGATGAGTTTAATTTTTGTGGCTGAAAAAGCAATTACTAAAAATGAAAATCAAAGTCTAAACCATCTGTAGAAGTAGTAGTGAATACAGCGATACAGGTAAAAGAACTGGAAGTGGGATCTTTAGAAAAGGTAGGAATAAATTACATAAAAAATGAGAATTGTGGGAATAATATATTTATTTTATTTTTATTTTTATTTTATTTTATTTTACATTTGTTGACCGGGCTAGTCCAGCTGGATATATGTCCATTTTCAGTGGAGGCCCGGGGAGAAAAGCACCAATGGTTATAACAAGTATAGGGAATACAAAAAAATACACAAAGCAAAACAAAACAAATCTTAAGCATAAAAGATAATCAGACTTTAGTAATGTACATGTCAGAGGAAATATACATAACAAGATAGTATTCCTAAGAAAAAGTTATTAAATAATTGCAATAAGCAATTTATAATATCATAACGTAGTGTAAATAATACATAGTCATAAATTTTTTTTTTTTTTTTTTTTTATAGTATATATGAGATAAGTTGTATCCACAAGGATGTTATGCCCATGGGGATCAGTCAGGATGTATTATAGTGAGAAGGAAATATTGAGGTAGAGGAAAGGAGGAAAAAAGGTTAATCAGGATTGGTACAGAAGCAAAGCCAGTGTTTATTAAGATGGATTCTCAGTTGTTTTTTTAAAGAGTGGAAGAGTGGGCAAAGATGAGATATTGAGTGGAAGTTTGTTCCACATTTTGCCAACTGAGTTGGAAAAAAGACAATCTCCTGCAGCATTATTGGGTTTGGTACTATTAACTAGTACTTTATCTGAAGAACGTAGTTGTTTCAGATTGTTGTAGGGAGTAAGGAGGTTAGAGAGTATTGGTGTTTTGGATGGTTGATATAGAATGTTGTGAGCTATTGAGAGCTGTTGATAAATAAGCTTGTTAGGAAGTTCAAGCCAGTTTAGTTGTTTTAAGTTCAGGCAGTGGTGAGTTCTAAACTGGGATCCTGTGGCAAATCGAGCAATATTATGGTAAGATGAAGCAAGTTTCTTAAGGTTACTTTTAGAGAGATTTGTGTAAATAGGGGAAGCATATAGAAGGGTAGAGAGGAGGTGAGATTGGGCTAAGGTGGTCCGGGCTTCAGGTGTAAGGACGGATTTGATTCTGTAAAGGGATCCAATCTCTTTGTTAACTACTTTTATTGTGTTATTGATGTGACAGCCAAAGTTAAGATTATTGTCAATAGTAATACCTAGTAGTTTTGTAGAAGAATCAGGAGTAATATGAGTGTTATCAGTGGAAGTAATAGAGAAGTTTAGGGAAGTAGCTTTGTGGGTAGGTGCAAACAGTAGTAATTTGGTTTTCTTGGGGTTAAGGAGTAGACAACGGTCAGAGAACCACTGTTCAACAGTGGTAAAGGTTTCTTGGGTAAGAGGTTGAAGTTCCGCTTGAGAAGAAGCAGTGCAGATTATAGTGGAATCGTCTGCATATTGTATGCAAGTGGTGTTAGGTATAGCTGATTGGAGGTCATTAATAAAGACAGAAAATAGAAGTGGGCCTAAGATAGACCCTTGAGGTACTCCTATAGAAATAGGAAGGAGGGTAGATAGTGAACTTTTCCAGAGTACTGCCTGCTGACGATTTTCAAGATAAGAAGTAAACCAAGTTAAGGAGGAGGGATCTAGTGCCTGAGATTTTAGTATGTACAGAAGAAGTTTATGATTAACCATATCAAAGGCTTTTGATAGGTCAATGAAGAGAGAAGATGAGAGTTTATTGATGTTACGGTTATAGTTGATGGAGTTGGTAAAGGAGAGTAATGCAGTAGTGGTGCTGTGGGAAGGTCTGAATCCATGTTGACTATTGGCAAGTAGGTTATTATGGAGAAGGTGGTTTAGTAGTTGTTTATGGATACATTTTTCCATGATTTTAGCTATAGGTGATAATAGTGCTATGGGACGAAAGTTAGAGAAGTCATTAGACTTGCCCCCTTTGTGAAGGGGAATGATATGGGATATTTTCCAGATAGAAGGGACAATACCCTCCTTTATAGATCTATTTATTAGGATGGCAATGGGATAGGCAGTGGCTTTAGCTCCTATTTGCAGGTACTCTGCAGGAAGCTTGTCTGCAGATGGGGTGGTAGGTTTTAGTTTTTGGAGTAGAGATTGGATATAGGAGGTAGATACAGGTTGTAGGTGAAGGGGAGGAAGAGTAGTTTTTGAACTAGGTGAGAGTAGTTTAGAAGTGTCAGGAGAAAGGTGGTTTGCAAGAGTTTGGATGCATTGGTGAAGAAAGAGTTGAAGTCATTGGCTATTTGTGTGGGATTATCTGGGTCAGAATCCTGAGGGTTTGGTGTGATTGCTTGGCCAGGGGATAGAAGATTATTAATACTAGTCCAGAATTTTTTGGGTTCTTTTATGGTGTTTTTCTGTAGTTGAAAGTAATAGTTCTTTTTATCTGTCAGAATAGCTTTTTTGGTGCTGTTTCTCAGCTCCCTAAAGTTTTGGTGGTCAGTTTGGTTTTTGGTAGACCGCCATTTATCCCAGGATTTATTTCTGAGAATAATTTTTGCTTCGTGTTCTTGGTTAGCCAGGGTGCTGTTTTTGTTTTGGTTCTAATGGTACGGCTTGGGGCATGGTGATCTAGGATAGATAGGAATGTAAAGTTGAAGTATTCAACTGCTTCATTAAGTGGGAGATGTTTCAGTGGGGCCCAATTACAATGTATTAGTTCGGCTAGAAACTGTGCAGAGTTAAAATGTTTTTTTGTACGTAGAGTTTTATATGTGGTAGGTAAGGTTAGGTTAGTTTTGTATCTAATGATATAGGTTAGAGAGTGGTCACTAAGATCATCTGGAAGGATGCCTGTGTTGTAGGTTTGCAAGGGAGTATTAGTAAGAATCCAGTCCAATGTGGTTTCAGTATTATTGGTTTTATTAGTTCTAGTAGGACTATTAATGAGTTGTTTGAAGCCAAATAGGTTGATATGGGAAGTGGGGTTATTACTGTTACAGGAATGCCAATCTATGTTAAAGTCTCCTAAGACTAGTGTCTCTTGAGGGAGTTTAGTTGATAGTAGGTAAAGTATGTGTTGAAGGGTGTTGATATTATTTCCAGGAGGGAGATAAGCACAGATGATATTTACGGATTTAGTAGTATTGATTTGAAGTTTAGAACTGATAACATCAGCATTATTGTCAATGGTAAGAGTCAGATTTAAGGTACTAATTTGGAGTTTTGTTTTATACAGAATTGTTACCCCTCCTCCCTTTTTGGCAGTACGGTCGAGTCTAATTATGTTATAACCAGGTGGGGTGATTTCACTGTCATTAATTGAAGGCTTTAGCCAAGTTTCAGTTAAACATAAAATATCAAATTGATAGACTTTTAGAAGGGCATGAAGTTGACTAGTTTTGTTACAGATACTTCGTATATTGAGATGGGCAATAGACAGAGAATTAGTGGGTTTAGAGAATGAGAGAGATGTAGTTTTGTTTTGTATTTTGTGTGTAATGGTTTCATTATGATGTGGGCCTGGATTAGGATGAATATCTCCATCCAGTAGAAGGTGGAGGAGTACGAAATATGTGTGTTGTGGAAGTTTATAGAAGGAGTCAAATATTTTCCTGGTTCTAGGTTTCTTGAATTTGAAGTGTGCTAGTCTATGGTATTTGGCTAATAGGTAGTTGGCATGTATGGTTGGGTTTAAGAAGGTAGGAGATAAATGTGTTGTAGAGGTAGAGGTGTATTTTGAAGGAATTGAAAGAGAAGAATTAAGTGGATGTTCATAAGAGGTTAAGAGGTAAGTAGATATAAGAGAAGATATAAGTAGCAGACAGATAATTGTTTTAAGTAGTGGATGGATGGATGATATAGGCATATTATGTTATATGGAGGTTAGTAAATAGGTGAGATATAGTTTAAAGGTGTGGGGTGGATGTGAGAGTAGAAAGATAGGGGATAAGGTGGGTTTGTAAAGTAGTGGGAGAGTGGGAGGTGTTAAGATAGGGGAGGAGCTAGGTTAAATTAGTGGGTGTGGTGTTGAGAAAGCGGGGTGGGTTAGTTAGGGATGCTAGAAATCTGATTGGAGTGAACTGGATAGGGTGTGGCTATTATTAGTATAAATGTAGGACCTCTGGGGGCGGGTGAGAATTGGGGGCAGGGTAGGGGAGCGGAGTGAGCCCGCAGGGCATATATGCAGAATAATATTCTGGAGGAGGAATGAGGTTTAAGGGAAGGCAGGAATCGAATGACCTATGTGATGTTAGACAATTACTCTATATAAGATTGTATTTGATATATGATGTTTTCAACTGAAAATATATCAATATGATTTGTTTTCATTTAATCAATAAAGAAGTTTCTTGTTTAAAAGCAAAGGGTTTTGTCACAATTGTAAATGTGCAAATACAAACTGATGCTCAGCTTTTAAGAACAGAATACTTTGTAAACTAGTACCAACTTACCTCTAATATAATGGCAGTGCAACCAGTACAGTTAGAAACAGATGTTTCAGAACAAAATACTTTGTAAACTAGTATTAACTTACCTCTAATATAATGGCAGTGCAAACAGTACAGTTAGAAATAGATGTTTCAGAACAGAATATTTTGTAAACTACTACCAACTTACCTCTAATATAATGGCAGTGCAAACAGTACAGTTAGAAATAGATGTTTCAGAACAGAATACTTTGTAAACTAGTACCAACTTACCTCTAATATAATGGCAGTGCAAACAGTACAGTTAGAAATAGATGTTTCAGAAATAGATGTTTCAGAACAGAATACTTTGTAAACTAGTACCAACTTACCTCTAATATAATGGCAGTGCAAACAGTACAGTTAGAAATAGATGTTTCAGAACAGAATACTTTGTAAACTAGTACCAACTTACCTCTGATATAATGGCAGTGCAAACAGTACAGTTAGAAATAGATGTTTCAGAACAGAATACTTTGTAAACTAGTACCAACTTACCTCTGATATAATGGCAGTGCAAACAGTACAGTTAGAAATAGATGTTTCAGAACAGAATACTTTGTAAACTAGTACCAACTTACCTCTGATATAATGGCAGTGCAAACAGTACAGTTAGAAATAGATGTTTCAGAACAGAATACTTTGTAAACTAGTACCAACTTACCTCTGATATAATGGCAGTGCAAACAGTACAGTTAGAAATAGATGTTTCAGAACAGAATACTTTGTAAACTAGTACCAACTTACCTCTAATATAATGGCAGTGTAAACAGTACAGTTAGAAATAGATGTTTCAGAACAGAATACTTTGTAAACTAGTATTAACTTACCTCTAATATAATGGCAGTGCAAACAGTACAGTTAGAAATAGATGTTTCAGAACAGAATACTTTGTAAACTAGTACCAACTTACCTCTAATATAATGGCAGTGCAAACAGTACAGTTAGAAATAGATGTTTCAGAACAGAATACTTTGTAAACTAGTACCAATTTACCTCTAATATAATGGCAGTGCAAAAAGTACAGTTAGAAATAGATGTTTCAGAACAGAATACTTTGTAAACTAGTACCAACTTACCTCTAATATAATGGCAGTGCAAACAGTACAGTTAGAAATAGATGTTTCAGAACAGAATACTTTGTAAACTAGTATCAACTTACATCTAATATAATGGCAGTGCAAACAGTACAGTTAGAAATAGATGTTTCAGAACAGAATACTTTGTAAACTAGTACCAACTTACCACTAATATAATGGCAGTGCAAACAGTACAGTTAGAAATAGATGTTTCAGAACAGAATACTTTGTAAACTAGTACAAACTTACATCTAATATAATGGCAGTGCAAACAGTACAGTTAGAAATAGATGTTTCAGAACAGAATACTTTGTAAACTAGTACAAACTTACATCTAATATAATGGCAGTGCAAACAGTACAGTTAGAAATAGATGTTTCAGAACAGAATACTTTGTAAACTAGTACCAACTTACCTCTAATATAATGGCAGTGCAAACAGTACAGTTAGAAATAGATGTTTCAGAACAGAATACTTTGTAAACTAGTATTAACTTACCTCTAATATAATGGCAGTGCAAACAGTACAGTTAGAAATAGATGTTTCAGAACAGAATACTTTGTAAACTAGTACAAACTTACCTCTAATATAATGGCAGTGCAAACAGTACAGTTAGAAATAGATGTTTCAGAACAGAATACTTTGTAAACTAGTACCAATTTACCTCTAATATAATGGCAGTGTAAACAGTACAGTTAGAAATAGATGTTTCAGAACAGAATACTTTGTAAACTAGTACCAACTTACCTCTAATATAATGGCAGTGCAAACAGTACAGTTAGAAATAGATGTTTCAGAACAGAATACTTTGTAAACTAGTATTAACTTACCTCTAATATAATGGCAGTGCAAACAGTACAGTTAGAAATAGATGTTTAAGAACAGAATACTTTGTAAACTAGTACAAACTTACCTCTAATATAATGGCAGTGCAAACAGTACAGTTAGAAATAGATGTTTCAGAACAGAATACTTTGTAAACTAGTACAAACTTACATCTAATATAATGGCAGTGCAAACAGTACAGTTAGAAATAGATGTTTCAGAACAGAATACTTTGTAAACTAGTACCAACTTACCTCTAATATAATGGCAGTGCAAACAGTACAGTTAGAAATAGATGTTTCAGAACTGAATACTTTGTAAACTAGTATTAACTTACCTCTAATATAATGGCAGTGCAAACAGTACAGTTAGAAATAGATGTTTCAGAGCAGAATACTTTGTAAACTAGTACCAACTTACCTCTGATATAATGGCAGTGCAAACAGTACAGTTAGAAATAGATGTTTCAGAACAGAATACTTTGTAAACTAGTACAAACTTACCTCTAATATAATGGCAGTGCAAACAGTACAGTTAGAAATAGATGTTTCAGAACAGAATACTTTATAAACTAGTACCAACTTACCTCTGATATAATGGCAGTGCAAACAGTACAGTTAGAAATAGATGTTTCAGAACAGAATACTTTGTAAACTAGTATCAACTTACATCTAATATAATGGCAGTGCAAACAGTACAGTTAGAAATAGATGTTTCAGAACAGAATACTTTGTAAACTAGTACGAACTTACCTCTAATATAATGGCAGTGCAAACAGTACAGTTAGAAATAGATGTTTCAGAACAGAATACTTTGTAAACTAGTACCAATTTACCTCTAATATAATGGCAGTGCAAACAGTACAGTTAGAAATAGATGTTATTCTTTTTGCTAGTTTCCTTTGAACCATCTCTAATCTTTTTGATTGACCGAAGCTGTAAGTATATAACAACCTGTTACATTTAAGGAACCAGTTGTTTCCATGTCTTGAACAGGCTTCTCAAACAATACTTGTCTCTTGTGGTGTCATGAATACATTATTTAGCATGCAACCGCAGTTTATAGCAACTGGTATTCCCAGGTGATCTTCCTTCCAGGTACTAATCATGTATATGTGTGTATACCAATATATATATATATATATATATATATATATATATATATATATATGGGTTCACTTCAATTCACTGAACTTTCAATTCACTGACTTTCATTTCACTGACACCATTTCACTGAAATTCATTTCACTGAAACTTCATTTTACTGAAAGTTCATTTCACTGACAACTATTATTAGCAATAAAATGGAATATGCCCCCTTCCCCACTGTAGTGCAACCCTGGAGTTAGAATATATAGTTAGGGGGTGTGGGGCAGAGCCCCACATTGGGGTGTGGGGCAGCCCACTTACTTTTCTTTTACTAAGCAATATTGTATCAAAACGTAAGAACATCATATGAAATGAAGTGGAAGGCTGCGCCCCCCACACCCCCCGATGTGGGGCTTTGCCCCCACACCCCCTAACTATATATTCTAACTCCAGGGTTGCACTACAGTGGGAAGGGGCATATTCCATTTACTTTGTAATAATAGTTGTCAGTGAAATGAACTTTCAGTGAAATGAAGTTTCAGTGAAATGAATTTCAGTGAAATGGTGTCAGTGAAATGAAAGTCAGTGAATTGAAAGTTCAGTGAATTGAAGTGAACCTATATATATATATATATATATATATATATATATTATATATAAATGTATGTGTGTGTATATGTTGTTGTTTGTGTTTCGGCTTTTTCCTGGTAAGGTGTTGATACAGCGGAACACTGGTCTGCTAATGATTGGCAGTAGATTTTTACGAAACGCCTAGGTGCCAGCTCGATGCCCAACCTTCAACGAAGGCACGCCCATTTATGCACGCATGTCTTTCGAATGCTACCCAATCGCGGGGAGGACATGCAGACTCCACACAGAAGGCACTCCCAAGCCACGCCGAGAATCAAACGGGAGAACCTCTTGCTGTGAGGTAACAACGCTACCACCATACCACCGCAGCATATATGTGTGGGTCTAGGACTCTTGCATGAATGCACTTTTTACCGAATCGTGAATGGGCGGGCATACTTACGCGAAAATGCTTTTCACTGAAGCAGCATTTTTGCATAAGCATGCATGTTGTGCCGGTCATACTACAGTGCGGATAAGGGAAAATTCTCTTTTCCCCATTGTAGTGCGATCTTGGAGTAAAAATATTAAAGTAAGGGGGGTGTGGGGGTGCAGGGGGCTTGCCCCCTGCGTAAAAGTAGATTTAATGTTTTTTATTTTTTTTTAACACACTTTAGCGAAAGTGCTTTTTCGGTGAAAGCGCTTTCGTTAAAGTGTGTTCAGTGATGGTGGATTCGGACCGTTGAACTTTCATATGTGTGTGTGTGTGTGTGTGTGTGTGTGTGTGTATATATATATATATATATATATATATATATATATATATATATATATATATATATGTATATATATTTTATATATATATATATATATATATATATATATATATATATATATATATATATGTATATATATTTTATATATATATATATATATATATATATATATATATATATATATAAGAAAAAAAATGCAAAACAAAAAAGAAA